>NW_014332903.1:25725-37206 GCF_000341935.2 Cephus cinctus | reverse complement strand
TGGGGAGCACTGCACTAAGGCACAGCACTACACCTCCGGAACACTCACATGAATTCATAGAATTGCCTGGATACCGCGAGAACTGTACGAGTCGAAAACTTGCTATACCGTAGCGAAACATGGCAAGAAAAACTATGAACAGATAGCACGGGGGCACGAGCCAGCCCGTGACACCTCGGTCGATGCCCCGAGACCGACTGCTTTGACAATAGCCAAATCCGAGAACTAATCATTCTGATTGGTCGAGAGCCTTATAACCGATAACTCTTCTATCTCCTTCGAGTTGTCCCTTTAAACCAAATCGAGAGCGTTCCTTAATGAATCGGTACGTATCATCTGGAGATCCTCCACGGCCGCTTCCCCAGGGCATCGGGCGACAGCTGGGCACCACATCTTTAACTCGGGCAGGAGGTTCCTCTCCTGCCCTTAACCGTGTCATAACTACCTCCGCCCGCTCTACAGCCCTTTGCCCATCTCCAGCGGGGCGCCGGTATTTCATCCGGGCTTCTGCCGGTCCGTGGAGACGTCTCCATCCGGTCTTCTCCTCTACGTACGTCGAGACTATCTCCCCACGGGAGATTTGAGCACCTCGACCTTATCTAAACAATGACGAAATCTTACGAGAGCCTTGACATAACTATACGAATCAACCCGAAAGCGTAGCTTCTGAGCAGGGTGGCGACCCGAAGGGAACCAGAAATCGAGAACGTTATCTGTATCGGTAACCGGAGCCGCCTTGGGACCGTGATTTGAAAAATCACGTCACAAAGCTTAATAACAAACATATACTTTAGGATACTATTAGTACATTCAAAGTAAGTACGTTGGAATTCCTGGCACGTTCCTGCCAAGTAGTACTCAATAAGGTATCACCTAAAGTTTTATTAATTATTAAATGACCATTAAATCATAATCAACTACGGGAAACAGTAGTAATGTGAAAGATTATCGGAAACATTGTAGGAAATTTTGAAAATACAATCAAATACAATCACTGAACCAAGTTAAATATCAGAGACGTAAAAGTTAAATAAATAATTCCAACTATCTTAATTATAAGAACTGTGGTAGCCATTTTTAATGTAAAATAATTAACGTATACATATTTCTTGAATTTTTACCGTTCAGAAGCCTCAATTTATGACGTCAAATTAACACAGCAAATATATCTGTATTGTACTATTTAGGTTATTTTCATTGCGTATATGCCAGAAACGGGACGATCGGTCATTTAGAAATTTTCCACGCACAAAGATTATGTTCCTGTCAAGAACATAACAAAATTTCAGATCGGTTAGCTGGATTTGTTTTGATAGCCGTATTTCCTTAAGTGAATTTATGTTTATTATTATATTTTTTATGTAAGGAATATAAATATTTTTCTTCAACAAAAAAACTTCGAAAACGGGCAATTGGTGAAATGTGGAGGATTGAAAAATTGAATATTTCAATAAAATCAGATCAAATCAACATTTCGAACAACTGTAATTTTGATTTTGAAAAAAGATGTGAAACAATCTACGTTGCATTATTAAATTTAAAAAAAATGCACTTTTCAGAATACGATTTGCATTGTGATTTGTCATTAATTGTAACATTTATTATTTGATGCATTACGCCAGAGTCATTTTAAATGTGCATTCTCAAGAAGTTTCAATATAATCTTTGCATAACTTTTAAATCGTGGTTATGATTATTTCAGGGGGGCTTTGCCCCCCTCCCCGATCCCCTCACCGGGGGCTTTGCCACCGGACCACGACCAGATCTCCGTCCTGGACTCGGCGGGAACTTCGTCCCCTGAACCCCTTTCCACCTCTGTGAACGCGTTGCTCGAATTACCGAACTAATCTACTGATTTGCACCGACCTAAGAATCATCCGTTACGTGGAAAATGGCGTTCTCTCCGCTGTTGAAGAAAATTGTATGCGAACCTCGAGAAAAAACAGGCGTTTGCGCCCGTTTTCGCTCTCGGTGCACAATATACTATTTTTATTTTATTATTTCATTGTGTAATTATAGTCGAACTAATTTGATCTAATACATCGTAGTGTTGTAGAACATCTTCACATACTGAAGTATAAACGTGAGTGCCCAATATTGCGCAGTAGTTGTTGGAAGAACTTATGTTACTTTTTTATATTTGACAATTTAAAGTAATAGATTGTTACATGTTTTTTTTTAACATGGCTATACCATTGGAAAATTAAGAAAATGGTCACAGCACATTCAAAATTGGAATTCTTTCTCTTTTTATATTAAAAAAACACGTTTCATAATTTCTTTATTTTCTCCTCTCTCAATAATTCAATTATTACGGTAGATTTTCTTGGCTTACTTTTTTTGTAGTTTACTCCTTTATCTGTATAAAAAGTTAATCTATAGTTTTAAATATATCTTGTTTTCTCAAGTTTGATAACCGGAGCGGAAATAACGTGGCAGAGAAATGGGTATTAATAATAAATATAATATAATAAATAAAATCAATGGGTCCCGTTGTGCAGTTTGTATATCTAAAATAGGATTGTGCAGGTTCAGGGTTAATGTGGTCCTAATGATTTGATAATCCTTGATAATTTGATAATAATGATAATCCTATTTGACGAAGTTCAGAATTTTTTAATTTTGAAAAAAAATACACGAAAATGTTTAGCAAAGTTTTGCGTGAAATGCTGTGCAATATTGAAACTATAAGTTTTGTTGGCGAATTGCAAATGCGCGCATTCTGCCTTTGTAAGTTTTAATGTAATTTCGTACGAGGAGTGAACTTCGTGATGGAAGGGCAGGAGAGGGAAGGATTGGAAGCGCTTTAATGTAAAACTTTCCATCAACCTTTGATGATCTCTACTTTGATGAAATTACGTTTCAGAAAGTGGTGCATCCCGTGACATCTGCCGATGAGAACGATGGAGAATCAAGATGGTAAAGGAGAATCTACTTCGAGATAGAATTCTTGGTGAGGTGATTCAAGACACTCAATACGAATTAGTCAATGTCAAACTGAAATACGAAGCTACGCAATCCGTAAACCTCAAAGAAATGTCATCTCATGTCGGTTTTGCTGAGTGATTTTGGGAGCGATTATTCAAACGAAAGGGTTCAAGTATTCGCGAGATGAAGCCAATTTATCTATTCGTAATTGGCTCGGCTTTAGGGCTTGTAGCGTACGGGTTTGGAATATCTCAGGGAAGCACAGTGATGCGTGCCGGAAGTGGTATAAAGATTGGTACCAATGAACGTGGTACGGGTTCGCGAGGTTCTCGGACTGGAACTGTTAGAGGAAATTCAGGAGTGCGGATTGGGGAGGGGAGAATTCACAATTCTACCAGGCAGAGAATTATTCCATCAACCCCAGTTCCACCGCCACCTCAATTATTCACTCACGCTCCGGCAGCAGTCCACAGTGACAGTCAGAACATCACCTACCTCAAGGTAAGTTGGTTTAATCATTCCTTATATCACGTAGTGTTTAATTTGTAAATCAAGTTTATCGTTGCTACATTCACGTTTTTCGAATGTCAAAATTCACCAACTTTTCTCCTACAGTCAGTGACTGGAAAATAAAATCTGAATCTGTAAGCCCCGTGGAATGCAAGTTTCTTCTTTACTTTTCATATATGCATCTTCGTAAACGGAAAGTTGAAAATCTTTGCAGCGACTTTTATGATATTTATTCCATTCCCACGCGGAACAGTTTCAACTACTGTTTCATTTGTTATAGAACTTCTCACTTCTATTGGTTAATAATCCAGCAAAAGTCTTAGGCCAAACGGTATCCTTATATGCATTGTTTAGTCGTCTCAAAGCAAATCTAGAGTTTCACGAAAATCGATTTCTGTAACAGGTGGGTATGATGGTTCCCTATAAGTCCTTTGGCGTGAGAGAATACACGAAAGCAGTGACCACAGCATTGAACAATCTCCAAAAGAGTACAAGGGGCCCCAGATTGGGATTGTTTCAGCGTTATGACATCCATGTGCGCATCGATATGATGGAGCTCACTCCAAGTCCGACGGGTAAGTCAACGGTCCACTTTTTCATTCTATCGTTACTCCAGAAAGGGGTGGCTATGTGCGTGTGCGCTAGCACAAATGTCTATGTCCCAAGTTCAGGACAGATCTTTAAACCAATGCGACTGATGTTTACAGGTGAAATTAAGTTTTGGATGAAGACAAGACATAACTATTATATTAAAAAATATTTAAGTATATTATATCCGATTTTAATCATTATAGATGCGAAGCAAAATTTTTGGCAGTAATGAAAGTACGAGATGCTATCGCATATTTGATGTGATCCTGCCTTGTGGTAAATTTTTCCTGTGATCATTTAATTAATTAACACACGTTTTAATAGAGTTATAACAGTTTGAGAATCTCGAAGTATTGAAAAACTGTTATAGTCTACAATATATCCTGATATCAACGTTAAATATTTATTGACTTATTGGGAAATGTATGTTATGTCGTAAATTATACTAATTTGTTATACACATACTGTAATATGGTGTCCCGGGTTATGTTTAGTATGCGGGGCAAGAGAAAAAATTAACAATCCCACTCTCTGAAGGGACGCAGGCTGGGGTCATATGAGGTGTTCTTACTCAATAGAGATGGAGCCGGCGATTGAGGTCGCAGGTCAGATCGACAATAATACCCCACTTTGGTGATGGGTTTAATTGTTCTATCCGACGATCGAAGTTGCTGAGGAAGCATGGTTTTATCCACAGTGAGACGCCAATGAGTAGAGCGTCGAGAAGTTAGTTTCTCACAAAATTCCGAAGCCAGCCTCATGCAGAAACAGATGTTTAATACAGATTAATGATTTATTTATAACAATTTCAAAAGTCTCTAACCGCATTCGTAAATTTTAACTTCAATTTTTGGAAACAATTGAGTAGATTAGAATTTGAAATGTGTAATAAGAGGACTAGGACTATTGCGTTCCTTCAATTTTTTTTGTGACTTTGAGAATGAGTTAATTGTACAATTATTCCTTGGTTTAGAATTATTTGAAAATTTCCTATTAAAGGAAAAACTGAAGTCAAATCGAAATGCAGTCGGAGATGTTAACAAAATATCCAAGATACTGGATAATTCTCGATTATTTTTTTACTATGGACCCTGGAATATGTTGCTATTTTATGTCAGCCGCAATCAGGAATTTCGGACATGTCTTGGAGAAATATAAAAAACTCGAGAAGGGAATCAAATCTCTAGGAAATGATTCGATGTATAGAACATTCTTGCAGGAAAGATTCTATAGTTCAAATATTATGAATAGACTAAGACAATGATAACTGGGATTGATCTATGTAGTAAAAGGTCATAAGTTATTTTATATAATCTTTTGGACCATTCAGCTTCCTCATCTCGACTGCTGCTGTCGGCTTGGTACCGTTCTTTTCTAAAAAAAATGCGGATAGGCAGTAATGGCAGCTGACGCTTTGTTCATATTTTCCTCGAAGTCGATATACAATTTCAACGACTTTGTTCTCAACCACATTTTCTTTTATGTTGCCAAATTTTTATTAAGTTATAGAATAGTATTTAAATTTTTATAATCAATCTTTTTTTACGGGACCTTTGTTTGTAACTATGAAGATATGTTTTGCGCCTTCTTTTCTACCGTAATGCACTTTTTATTTAAAATTTAGAACTTTCTTCGAGACCAATTATTAACAATTATTCCTATCTGGAAGATTTAGGTTGTTTCAATATGCATGCCACGTTCGAAAAGCATGAATTGAAAGATAGATAGAAGACGCGGTCGGTGAAACAGTTTTTTCGTTTACATAGATGATGGTAAAGTGATGATGTTGATCAACCCGAGCGAGTAATGCCGAGTTTACATAGCCATTCTATTAATTCAGTCCTTGTCAGCGGAAGAATTCAATACCGTTCTAGGTGGTATTTTGGCTTAGATGTCAATTTTTTATTTTATTTTATTTAGCCCGAGAATAATATGAATCGAACCGACTTTATTCCATGTACAATATCTCGTAAAGGTCATTTTTTAATAAATGAACAGAACGTACTCTTGAACAAGGTATGTACAATTTATCATGATTAAATACATCTATTCGAAGACCAATAACAATGTTGCTGAATAAATAAGAGATCTTACAGGCAGAATTTTGAAGCCAATACTGGGTGTAACAAGAGTGCGTAAATACATATAGTATTTAGACCTGAAAAGCCGAAAACGAATCTAAATCTGAAGATCCTGAATTAGTAAGTTTCCAGACCGCCTAGTCAGATTCACTAGACCTAAAATGGGTCTAATATTTCTGTCTCGAACATAGGACCTTGAGGTTCAAAATGAGGTAAGCTAACACCACCTTCAACCTGAAATCGTACTTTTTGGCATAACTAACAATTTGAGGCTGTGTGGTGTTAACTTATTCGAACTTTCCTATCCTATAATCTTAATATCAACCTCAATGACCTCCTCTAGACTTACTAGGTCCAAATCGGAGCTTAATTTTCGACTTGGGAAAATCGAACTGTTGCCAACATTGTGTCTCGGCGGCAAACCAACAGAATTTATCGACCCAGTACTTGTTTCTATCCCAGTACCTAAGGCCCGTATCTATAGTCAATATTTCGTTTTAAGAATGATCTTAAGTAACCCTAGCGGTCTATTTCTCTGGGCATTATATCAAGGTCCACGCGGGGTATTTGGGCTCCCAGTTTGCTGTTAATCATTTGTTTATGATTAATTTCTAAACGTCAAAATCTAAATAAGTTGTTTATAATGAAATAAATTAAAATTTTGTTGTCGTTTCCGAGTAGAACATCGTAGCAACAAGTAAATAGGTGAGATATGTTATATGATAAAATTCCTTCTTTTTAAAATTCGTTGCCATTTTTGGTAGCCCGCATGAAACAATTAGGATTATGGGGAATTGTAGTAACCTCTCTAGGGTGATTCACACGGACAAGGACCCGAAGCGATGAAATTCCGCACCCAAAAATCAAATCACAGAAAATACTGTCACTAAATATTTGAGTGATTTGAAGACTTCCGATGAAATCTCGGTTATTGCGGAGCCGAATATTTCGGTTATTCTCTCAAAAATCAATAAAATAAAAGTAAATGTAAATACTGACAGGCTGGTCGAAGTCTCATGGCCTTTGGCGATCGTGCTGTAGCTCTTACCTTATGGAAAAGAAACCATTGAACTCGGAATGGTTATTATTTATTATTAAGATTAAATATTAACTATTCATCATCCATAGTGCATGCTATTAGAAAACGATAGTAACTGTTTGGGAGATTATCCTTCGAAATAGTTATGAAAATCAGTAGTGTGTAACAGTAACTACTAAGAGATTATTATTCACGGTAGTTACTACTGAACGTCAGTAGTAATTATTATTAATGGTAAACAGTAACTGTTCGAGACATTTTTATTAACAACAGTAAGATAGTGTTATTCAGAAAGTTATTATGCGGCGCAGTTATAGTTTAAATTTAATGATTACTTTTAGAAAAAAAAAACAAAGGATTTGGGTGTATTTATCATGTGGCTCAAACTATTTTGGGCCTTTAAGGAGGAATGAAACAGGCTATTTGAATGGTTACTTTGTCACACGAAAGTGTTCGAAATCCAATCTCTCGGTGCTGTTAATGTTTTTCATATTTCATGAGAACATCGAAACTCGTCGATCTCTGTATCGGTGTGAATGAAAAAATATAAATTATGCCGAGTCTCACCTACCTACCAGGTTAGGTGATCTTGTTGTTAACGCAAGTCACGAATTTCCTCAAAGGAAGTAATTAGGATTGTTTGTAGAGAATGCCAAGAATATGAAAGTCCAAACAAAAGGGCAGACAATAGGTAATTACAGTTATACGTATGTACTTCCATTTAAGGGAGTATTATCCGGTGTCTGGTGAGTTGTTAGGCGAATGCACCAATCACATGAGTCATACTCATTCGTACTAGCAACTAGATACAACAGTTTTTACAACAAATGCTCAAAGAAAAGGCCGTTTGGCCCCTTTTTTTTACGAGAGATGACACTGTTAACTTGCCTCAAAAATATTATTAAATAGGTTTCCCTTTCCTTGAAAATATTTTAGATGCCTATGACGTTGCTATAATAAACTTTTAGATAACTTTATAGTCATTTGTCTAAAAATAATATTTTAAGGTGCTCTCTGGTGACACATAGCGGGGAATTTTGGAATTTGTTACAGAACATTTATATTCGTTTTAGTAAATTAAAGTTTGAAAAATTAGTGAAAAATGAAAAGAAATATTTTCAAGTCACTATTTTTTTACGTTGTTTTATTCAAATAATTTTGGTGCAAACTATAGTGACAACCTTCGTGATTATAAATACATATATATATTTTTTAATTTCTGATCAAAATAAAACTTATACTCGTTGGAATCATCAGTTTAAAGAATTAGGCACCATTCGGATTTAAGTGCTTTAATTCCTAAAATATTAATTTTTTTCAGCTAAATTTTCAAAATAACATGTTAAAAAGTCAATAAATATATGATAAAAACATTCAAGTTGCAGGTTTTTTTTTAATAAAAATTACCTATTTTGGGAACCTTTAAATAAGAATATTCTCTTAGTTGAAAAGGCCAGCTAGTTTGTTCTTTTGAATTGGTACTCGCTTCAAATCTCTTTCTTCGAGTTATTAAATCCGGCGGTCGGTCGTTCTCATCAATGGTCGATCGAGTGTTCAATCGAGGACGAACCTTAAATGGATTTATTCCCAGATCTGACTTAGTAATAATGGAAGTGATCAAAAAAAAAGGGAAGCACATGATTTCATTAGGTTCATTCTCTGCCAGACTGACTGGGGGGAGGGAGGGGGTTGCTAAAAAAATGGCCGTCTTATGTAAACGTATTCCGGTGACTATTAGATTCGCCTGTGCGTCTTCTAGACTGCTGCGAATACTTTCTTTATGGCAGTAGACCTCATGGATCCCGATGCTTTTTGCTTTTTTTTCCCCGATGCAAATTGTCATTTATACGCGGCTTGTGTAGAAGTTTACTCTGTACGTGTGAATAGACCTCAATTGCTAGATTATACAAACTATAATCGTATTATCTCATTCCCATTTACAACCTTGATAATCAACATAGACTACATAGACCTAAGTAGATGGAGATGGAACTATCAAATTGTACACCGTTTCTATTGGACGTTGATTATCCTATATTAGTCGTATCATATTTTTTTATTTCTACTCGAGTCTTAAATTAAATTTTAGTTTGATCCTACATCTTTCGAAGATAAGTCTCGAGGACTAAAATTTGATTTTGAGATATGATCTGGTTTGTAAATTAAAGTCTACGTTGAGCCTCAATTTGGTACAAAGGCACGTTCCCTTCAAAAGAGTGAAAACTATGTAAATTCTAGCATTCCCATCCCTTTAATTTTGGCCCTATTACGATAATCGAACATGGTTGAGGTGGAAAATAGTCTTTAAATATTTTTCAGCACTTGGAAGCTTTCGTCACAGTTCTGAGCTCGAGCGCTCCTTTTAGTTTGGACCTCCTAATTCTCGTGTAAGACTTGAAAAAACTGAAGCAAAATTCTTCTTTTGGATTGTAAAGCAATCAGCAAAGAGTCCTTGGTTTTTGAAGGGTTAACTAGAATTTATAAACTACATGTAAAATTGCCATGTAGGACTTTTGCTCAGTTGAATCGAAGTTGACAGGATTTATCGAGATTTACCGATTTTCTATCGTTTGGATATATTTTCAAAACTCAACTTCTCGATTTTGTATGTTGCTGCTTTATTATTCTTCAACTTCTTTCAAAATCTCGGTGGAACTGACTTCCTCGTTTGCACGTCGCTATACCAAGAGAAAAATATAGTAATGATCCGCAGATTCGTATAGTAATTGAAGAAGAAAGTCTGAAAAAGACGTTTATCACGAAACGCATCTACAATGTTGCTATGTATAGCTTGTTGTACCATTTACAACGTATCTTGAGTATTTCTATACTTGATACTCCCAAATCTTCGAAATTCTCTCCACACCCATGTACAATGAATCAAGTTACTTTGTTGTAGACGACTCAAAGTCTATGGCCAGGTGGTTGCACAAACTTCATAATTCCTTGTCATATGTGATTTAAACAGAATATGGCTCTGCAGTAGATTCAAATTTGCTTCAATTCCAGAGGTACCTCTGCAGTACATAGGTATGGTTAAGATGTAGGAGTGTGCGAACTCTACTATACTCAGTATAGTGTCGTAAACTCAGTGGTTCGCTGTTAAGCTCCAATTGTTCCTCGATGATTCCCAGACGTTTTAGCTGACGCTCCTAGTCGGTATGGGTTTTTGATTTTCGGTCAATACGTAATTTTCAAAGACGGATAAAAATCCGTCAGTCGTTCGAACGTATGTCGACGATGAACGTGAGTTTTGTGCTTCCTCACGATTCGCCTTCTCAATTTCCAATATACTGTTGTATTGTAATTTAATGCTAACGGAAAACTCATATAAAACTGTAACAATTCATTATTATATACTAAACAACATATTTTATAAAATTCCTAATAGTCCAATAAGTATTGTTGCAGTTTATGAACTCCAGTTTACAAAATAAGCAATCTATTAACATTCCAAATTTCAATCAGGCTTCCACCAAGCCTAAATGCCAAACCTACCCTGAGCCAAGTTAGATGTCGTCCATGCTTGCTTCAGGCTTGGCCGATTTCTTAATTCTTAGAGCAGTCGCGTGTAACCTGCTCGTGAACAATCTGCGCTGTCGTTTCATATGAAAGAGTTTGGGAACGAATCCTAAATCGTGTCGGTAGCATTTCATGTCTGGATAGTTTTGCCGACTGAGTTTTTATATACGGTATAAAAAACTAATTAGATTTTCAACTTGTTTCACATTTAAGCGCTTATCTTCAAACTATTTTAGGTGTTATTAATATAAAATTCGATCCGTGTACTAATCGACAACAGTTTGTTAACTCCTCATTGGCATCTGACTTTCTTCGATTGGTCGTAAACAGCCGAACAAAATTTCGTAAATTATTAAAGTTTGTATACTGGGGTTTTTGAAGGTACTGAATCCGTTTTTAATAGCATGTTTTCGAAAATTGATATCAAAAACGAAATAATAAATCCAAGATACCGGTGACGCCATTTTGTTTTTGACATCGATTTTCGAGAAATCTTAAGTTAAATTCGGATATAGGATGGTCGAAAAACCCTCGGATACCGAGTTTTAGTCGATTCCGTGAATTTTATATTTTGGTCACGATATTTTTATTCAAAAGCAATATTTTTAAAATTCGACTTTAAAGTTGAAATATAAAAAACCCTTAGATATGTGTTATTATGTTAGGATTCTTAGGGTTTAGTAATTTTGCACTTGGGATGTGCGATAAAAACTATTTATTCGACAAGAGAACACCGTAGAGAGAAAAACGTAGTTCGCCACAGCCAATATAGGCAACATAAGAAAAAATAACAAAGAAGAACTGGGAGGG
>NW_014332903.1:0-24550 GCF_000341935.2 Cephus cinctus | reverse complement strand
GGGGGGGGGGGAGGTAACTGGTAGAAGTCCTGACGTGCGCGGTTTTGCGGCGCAATAGTAAAATGCCTTTTAGGCATCTCCCTTCCGGGTATTCCGTTCAGCATTATTGTCCGTGCCGTTCTTATTCCATTGTTTATGTGGTCTTTTTTTTCTTTCACCTCATCCACCTGAAGTGTCATAGAGTAGGTGTGATTCCTGGGAGTGTGAGAGAATGTAGAGTACCGTGTGTGATGCATGATTTCCCTTAATTATTATAATCTATGACTTATAGTAGCTAACGCACGTTTGTTTACGGTGATTTACAATCCTGGGGGTCCTTGACCTTTTACTAGTATAGGCACAAAGAGATGCTGAAGGTGTTTGGGAGAGGGCAGAAGGGGGCCGGGCGAGTGGCGTTGCGTCGGACGTAACACTACCACCCCTGAAATCTTCAGACAATGGAATTTCTTCTTGGAATGTGCTGCTAACGGTTCATGGCCGAACATTGTAGGTCATACTGAATTCAAAATTTATTAGACTTGGAAGTAAACAAATTATTCTTACTTTTCAGAAACAGATACTTACCCGAAGTTTAAAAAAAATCAGACATTAAAAACACTTTTTGACGTACTTCTACAAAAGCGGGCTTGTTATATATACTCCGCGTTGCATTTATTATCTCAGTTCTCTGCTGGCAAGATTTAAATATTAAATTTAAGAGGGTTAATGTTTAGACTGTTAAGTGCAGAAAAAAATAGTCAGATTAATACACATCAATGCAACTTTTACACAGATAGTAACACTCCCGTCGCTAGTTGACATTTTGCTATGTGATTACACCAAAAACCTTGCTTAGTTGTAGACGCTGTACTAAAGGAGCATACGTAATTTGCTATTCTTGTTGTATCACACAATACAACGATACTTTATTGTGAAACGTCATATAGAGTTGCTGAGGAAATGCTCGGCTCGGTTCGGCTTTTCCAGATCGAATACCAAGCAATTGAAATATACTCGAGTCGCCTCGACCCTCGACATGTACACTTAAAACATAACATAAACATTGCTATGACAATAGAAGAGAAAAGTCAGGCATTGCATTCTCATTAAGGTGTGATAGTATAATTGAGAATAATGCGTGCCAGAGTTGCTGAATTGTTTCACATGTTCTGCACTACGTGTGTGAACCTAGCATCTCAACTATTAACAACTCATAAATAAACTTCATATTTACTTGTATCCATCATAGTTCCACAGTTCTTGATAAGTTTTAACAATAGTTCAATTGATTTATCCCCTAAAACCACGTTTTTAAGAAATGAGATGCTAACTTCTCGTACCGCTTGTCAGCATCTCATCGAATTTCACATATATGAGCATAGAGGAAGAAAATTCTGCAGAGTTCTATCCCCTAGGAAAGTTATCTCAATAGTTCTAGCGATTAAACCATGTGGGAAACAGTTTTATCATATTTATCAGCATCTCAGTTATACTATAGTGAGATGCTGACATTTAGGGGTGAGTTCTGGCCTCTCTCGCGGGTGAAATCCACAATTCTGATTAGCCTGCATATCCTCGAAAAGAGTTCTGGCCTCTCATCATCTCTAAACAATTATTAAAAATTATTTATCAGCATCTCAGCTACATTATAATGAGATGCTGACATTTAGGGGTGAGTTCCGGCATCCCTCCCGGGTGAAATCCACAGTTCTGATTAGCCTGCATATCCTCGAAAAGAGTTCTGGCCTCTCATCATCTCTAAACAATTATTAAAAATTATTTATCAGCATCTCAGCTACATTATAATGAGATGCTGACATTTAGGGGTGAGTTCCGGCATCCCTCCCGGGTGAAATCCACAGTTCTGATTAGCCTGCATATCCTCGGAAAGAGTTCTCGCCTCTAATTATCTCTAAACATTTATTAAAAATTATTTATCAGCATCTCAGCTACATTATAATGAGATGCTGACATTTAGGGGTGAGTTCCGGCATCCCTCCCGGGTGAAATCCACAGTTCTGATTAGCCTGCATATCCTCGGAAAGAGTTCTCGCCTCTAATTATCTCTAAACATTTATTAAAAATTATTTATCAGCATCTCGGTCATAGTATTGTGAGATGGTGACATTTAGGGACCTCTGTGTAGTTAGCCCATCATTATGCTCATTTCAAAAAAATAGTTGGAGTTCCGATTGCCCGCAGAAGAGTTCTAGAGTTCCTGATGGTTTTTGGAAATAGTTCTGTCGATTAAATATGGAAAATCGCGATTTTAAAAAATGAGGGGCAAACTTTACGGTGCCCACCATTTTTGAAAAAATGTAATTTTTTTGACAGTTCTGAATAGATTAACCATAGTTCTACAGTTCTCTGTACTTTTTATCAATAGTTCCGGTCATTATCCGCTTGAAAATAAAGTTTGAAAAAATACGTCAGCCCACCATCTTTTAGAAAATCGTATTTTTTTCAGTGTTCTGAATAGTTCTTAAAGAGTTCTACAGTTCCCTATAGGTTTTGAGTACAATACATATCCAGATTTCGTCGAAAAATCATTTTGAAATGAGTATTTCAAAAAATCAATTAATCGTATAAAATCCGATACTCCCGAAATACTGGATGGATTAATCAAGTCCAGGCATTCGTTTTGTAGAACTCTTTGAGAACTATCAGGAACTCCTATCAGAACTCCCGGAACTCTTAATTTTTTTTTTCAAATCTACCCTACTTGCTACAGAGAATCTTCGAAGTCCGGGAACTTTCAGTTTTAATTTTTCAGCTTTACCCCATTAGAATTATCGATAGAACTTTTTGAGAACTATTTTTTGACCGGGGGAATTGTCAGATTTTGTACTCGCTCTCAGCGCTACGCAGAACCAACGACGCAGACGTAATAATATCTGGCTCCATCACTATAATACAGCTGAGATGCTGATAAATAATTTTTAATAAATGTTTAGAGATAATGAGAGGCCAGAACTCTTTTCGAGGATATGCAGGCTAATCAGAACTGTGGATTTCACCCGCGAGGGAGGCCAGAACACACCCTTAAATGTCAGCATCTCACTATAGTATGACTGAGATGCTGATAAATATGATAAAACTATTTCCCACGTGGTTTAATCGCTAGAACTATTGAGAAAACTTTCCTAGGGGATAGAACTCTGCAGAATTTTCTTCCTCTACGCTCATATATGTGAAATTCGATGAGATGCTGACAAGCGGTACGAGAAGTTAGCATCTCATTTCTTAAAAACGTGGTTTTAGGGGATAAATCAATTGAACTATTGTTAAAACTTATCAAGAACTGTAGAACTATGATGGATACAAGTAAATATGAAGTTTATTTGTGATATGCTAATAGTTGAGATGCTAGGTTCACACAGGTTTCTGCACTACCTTTGCCTTCAAATTCACAGACGAATATCAAGCGTCAAACCCTATGCCTGGCTTTGCTCATTGTTGCCATTTCTGAACACTATATAAATATCATTATAACTCTTGACGACAATCGGACCCCCATTTGAAGATGTGCTCTCGTTGCTTACATACGATCTATGTATCACTTGCCAAGTACTATGATAATATTTTTCTAAGTAAGTGATGTTTGCCGACTTCAAGCAGAGTTCTAGCAATATATCATTACTTTTTAAAAGGAGACCGCATACTCGTCTATAAGTGAACGGTGTAGTTGTTTGGATAAAGTAGAACAACGTGCTAGACATACAGGAAGTGTCCTCATGACGTCCCATGATGAATAACATTCCCATATTTGCTACGGATAGTAGGTGATGTGTATGTGACTCGACAAATAATTTTATGTGTTAACTGTGGTGTCAGAGGTAATAACGGAGCAAATAAATAATAAATATATAATTTAAATTTTGATTTCAATACATGTGAAAGTAAAGTCCTGATTCAGTTGTGCTCTTTCGACATTTGTGATGGATGATTCTATGATAAATTTAATGATAATAAAGTTAAAATTACTTTTTCGTAACTATTATTAACTTGTTTGCATGCAAATCCTTTGCCCCCCATTGCCCTTTTCTATAGATTCGATTAAAGTTAGCAGTATTGTTAAGTATCATAAAAATATTATAAATTTTAAGTGAATACTGTTTTTAAATAATCGTCTGAATATTTTTTTTAATTCATATTTCTAAATCTGCTCACATACCAAAAATAGTAGATATATGTATTCTATATCTTACAGAATTTCTTATTATACAATGTGAAGTTGGGCCAACCTCAAATAATCACTTAATGGAGTGTACAATTTCAATGAAAAATTTGACATTAACATATTTTCAAAATTTCATACCCAGAATATTCAGTCCCGATTTACTATACATGCTCAAATCAGGTAATAATATATTGAAACCTTTATTTGTCACACGAGGTTGTTCTCCAGCTCGTGTGAGTTAGGCGGGTCGGAGCCAATGTCGGTAGTTATGAATTATAATCAGGATAATAGACGGAGCGAAAGAAATAAAGATAAGGTTTTGTTTACAAAATAATGAAACCAAAGAATATATTGTCCTAAATGGTATACAGAGATCGTTAATGTAGGTTCAGATTAATGGATGCTGGATGCAAATATTAGAGTTCATTGTTAAAGCTCCATAAAAAAAATGTAAATGTGTTAATTGAAAAACAGCGTGATACAGAAACCTATTAAATACTACTAATTGCGTGACGAGATAACATTATTAATTTAGCTTCCTGTAATTCACGATATCAGCGTTAAGATCGTTCAGATAGACTAGAGATACAGAATCGTGTCGAGGAACAATATCTGGCTTCCAGAATATGGTCCAAGAGTTGATTTGTTAATGTGCCCTGAGTCGTCCCAATGAACATCTGCTAGAATATAGACTGTGATCAAAAGGATTGATTCAGATTGCATAAAAGTTGCACCGGTGAACCGTATCTGGTATTCTTGAATATGGTCACCGGGTTAACTTGATGGAGAGATTAATGGTCGTACCAGTGAGCACATTCCAATAGTTTTGAATGTGGTTGAAGGGTTGACGAGAAGAATTAAAAACTCTGCGATAGATAATGGATGGTTAATGATAATAATAATAAAATGAAGGACATATGTCGACGGAAGCGATACAAATGACGATAATACGGCACTGTAGCGTTCCAGTCTAAATGTGCTGAAAAGAAGGTGAGAGGTTGTCGGTTTGCCACCTTACTTCACACAATTTGCGTATATTGCGAAATGCAGCATCTTTAAAAAGTAATAACAAAGGGGTCGGTGTGCCACCTTGCCCAGGACAGTTTGCTCATTTATACTTGGTTTAGACTAGCTGGACGCTAATGGCCGATTGCCACATGTCTAATTTTGGTGCCCCTTATATACCTTGAAATTGTGGGGGAGGTGGCCTGAGGAGTGCGGTATTCACATGCGTCACGATGCCTATTTAACACATTAAGGACCGCTCACGAGTTTTCTCGTGTTTCGCGTCCCATCTGTTACGGATGGACTCACTTTCCTACATTGTATCCTACTACCTCCAAGGCTGGTGACCACACGATCCCATTGGTGGAATCCGAACAGATCAAGCTACGAAAAACTGTATCAAGATATCAATGTAAATTTTGTATGGTTCCTCTTCACAGAGAAAAATGTTTCACACAATATCATACTTTAAAAATGTACTAGAAACTTCGGTGAAATTTATTTTTAAATAAAATTTTATAATAATTATGTTAATATTATTATTTATATGTATAAGATTATTTAAGTAAGCAAAGGTCTATATTGGTTATTATAATTATAGCTTTCTTGTTAAATAAATAATTAAAAAACAAGTAGCGAAATTCAAATAAACATTTGAGAAAGTTATATATGTCTATTCAAAATCAATTAATATTCATATTACGTCTGATTATAATGATACAAATTTTCCAAAATTAACATTAAATTTCCATTTGATATAACATAGCTATAAAACTCACGCATAACCCATTCATCTTCACACATTTACTAGTCGAGAAATATGCATATAACATAATAAAATTGACATAAGAATACGATTTTAATTAAAAGTAAGATACGTGTTTCGCTGTTGATCCATTCTCTATATCCTTTCATTCCATGTTCCCATCAGCAACCAAGTCGTCAATTGTATTATTATTTCGTCCTTCAAGTGGGATTTGTCTTATCTTGTCGTTTTGCCAATCATCCTTGATATATATAGATAATTCCTTGGTTGGGCAATATTTGACATCCAAGATAGGATCGGATATAATTGATAGATCTTTCTTCTCTGATGCAGAGTATTAATAATAGATCTGTGTTTCGTATGAATCAACGCCACGTTTTACATTATTGTCTACAGATATACCTAGATGATACCTAGTGACACCAATTCTAATACGATATAATTACAAACGTAGGCAAATACACGGTCGGTAAGATTATTTGCCCATCGACTTTACCGATACTGCTATTAGTAACGGGCGCGTTACATTATCTGTATCATTAACGATGTATACGTTATAATATAGAAATTCAATGATTCTATCTACATTTTATTATTTTCTGAATCCTATGAATTATCCACTTATATAGAAAAAGAAGTGAGTGAAGAAAGAAAACCTACTGGTAGGGTATGCTAGTGAAGGTTATATCACTCATTTTAAGTCTGATTAATGTAGTAATATTTCCAATAGTAAAGTTTCGTCCTATCATAAATAAGAAAATATATAGCACTGGAAATCCTTCATTATTTTTATTACAGTGTAAATACATATTAAATTTTATCATTTGTAATTGCTACACCGAAAAAAGTTATTACCTTGAAAGATACCCGCTTATTGAAACATATAATAAAAAACGTAATGAATTGTGGTTGCATTTCCAAGATAAGACCGTATATAGAGCATTTATTCATTCTAGAGTAATGTTAATTATTTTTAGAGATAGGCGAATATGAATAAGATTACTTAACAAAGTATTAACCACCTATTATTATTAAAAATAAAAATTGTTTACAATCATTCATAGTGTTTTATTATGTTTTAATCATTATTAATAACTAAATAAGAAGAATCTTTCTTTATACGCAGCACATTAATGCACGGCATTAATATACATGTATATAAGACATTAATGATATTCTTATTATGAAGGAAAAATAAATAACATTAGACAAAGTTGATATATCATGATGTTATGGTTCTCAAAATAATTTCTGTCTTACACGTATAATTCTTAGATATCAAGGAGTACGGTAGGGACTTCATGTGACGTAGATTCCATTTATCCTTTGAATGAGAATCCTTTACTATATTCACCGCAGAGCGACTGTTAAATTGGTCTCGCAATGAAAGGGGAATATGTGGAAAATGCCAAGGCAGAAAATGAGACTCCATTGTGAATTCGTCAGACTTAATATACGCACTATATACATACCAGAGAGCGTGTGTTTTATTTGTAGGAATTTCATAAAGTGTACATTTGTTATACATATGTCACATCCCATTCTCAAAGTAGTTTAATAGGTGAAAAGTATCTTATTGAAAGTCACGCTATAGCATTATTATGAGCAATTTAAGTTTCAACATAAAACTTTATAAATTATTACATAACATAATTATAATCAATATTGTCCAAGGACATTGATAGCGTGGAATGCGACTTATAGGGTTATAAAACGTTATCCTTCATTACCGTATGTATACCGGATGTTACAATATTTGTGAAAATACAATATAGAACAGTTTTTATCGCCCTTATAACGGCAAATCTAAATACGTATATATGGCAACTAAGATTTTATACAGGGTGCGGCGTTTATTCTGGCCACCTGGAAAATCTCAGAAACTAAAGTCCGGAGAAAAAAATGTTTCAAATAAAAAGTTTAAGGTAAGGAGGGGCTGATCCAACAGTCATATCCATTTTAAATTTTTATCATGTTTTCAAGGTCATTCCAAGGTCAAATTTGGTTTTTTAAATGGGAACATGCATTTTTCATTACAGATTCTTAATCTACGACTTAAAACAAGTAACTTTTATTTAAAACGTTTTTTTCTCCGGCGATTATTTTATACAAAATAACGACTTCAGTAGGGAAACACGTGACACCTCAAGTACAAGAAAATCAATTTAATAAGTGTTCAAAGTGGCATGAATGTCATCAATGGTGGATTTATTAGCATGAATGAAAACAAATATTAACAGTAACAACAAACATTATTTCGCTGGTTCGCGAAATGTTCTGTTTACTGTTTTTGCTGTGTTTGCTAGATCGCCAGATCTAACCCCTCTGGATTTTTTCTTATGGGGTTACTTTAAAGAAAAATTTTACCAAGAGGTACCAACGACATGAGCAAACACGAAAGATCGTATTCGTCATGCCTGCCATAACGTTCCGGCGGACATTCTTTTGCGATGCAATAACTCATTCATCATTCGTCTTGAGAAACGTATTTAGGAACAAGGCCAACATTTGGAACACTGATTAAATGGATTTCCTTGTACTTGAGGTGTGTTTCTATTTTTCCCTCATAGTCGTTACTTTGTACAAAATAATCGTCGGAGAAAAAACCGTTTCAAACAAAAGTTACTTGTTTTAAGTCGTAGATTAAGAATCTGTAATGAAAAATGCATGTTCCTATTTAAAAAACCAAAGTTGACCTTGGAATGACCTTGAAAACATGATACAAATTTAAAATGGATATGACTGTTGGATCAGCCCCTTCTTACCTTAAACTTTTTATTTGAAACATTTTTTTCTTCGGACTTTAATTTCTGAGATATTCCAGGTGGCCAGGATAAACGCTGCCACCCTGTACATGTAAAAACTAACAAGAATCGAATTTAATTAGCATCTCAACAAAAGTAAATTTTTCTCAAATTGCCGGTACTTCCACAGCAGCTAATTTATCAATTTTTTGTTTAATGTAAATCATATGATCTAAACGGCGCTCTTTTACCAAAGACACATTATTTTGTTCGTAATAATTTCCAATATCATAGCACAATGAATATAAGGATCTCAAATATTTCTCTGTCAATCAGAATTACAAAATTGCTAGACCTTTTAAGAGACTAGACTTTACAATAATGAGCTGTCTGTATAATTTCCTCATTGATAATAGCTCGTTTATAGTATCGTACACAGATCAGATGTTCAACATTGGCGTCGATTCTTTGTAGTGCCAAAAAATGATCTCGAGGCATATCCTGTAGGGCAAATTGCAGAGTGCTTCTTTGTTTTGTTTTTTAGATTTTCAAGTGTCTATGAGTTTTTCTTTTGGCTATCTTCAAGTTACATTATAGTAATTATACTACAAAGAGTGTTGACGGGGAAAAAAAAATCTTTAAAAAAAAGTACTATTGTCAATAAGGCACTTCCAAAGATAAACCTTTCATTTTACAATCCGCGATTTTCAATCATTAAACGCTGTAAGCTTTTTCAGTTCTATTTGCAAGCCCATAAGATTTTTAATATGTGACTTTGAGTATAATTTATAATGTCATTCTATAAATGTTATGAACACTTGTTATAAACGTTCTACAATAATATTATAAATGTTTCCAATAAAAATGAAAATAGGTAATTGAATGGTTTTTATTTAGACAGAAAAATCGGAGGTAATATTGTACACAGCAATACCATCGTCCTCGTGAGAAACCCATGACGTTGTCGACTCGTGAAGACGATGGAATTGGGCGAACTACAATTTCCCCTGAATTTATTCTAATTTTCCAGTTTCTGCATATCATCAAACAGAATATTTTTAATCGCTATTTTACATATATATTATATACATATATAATATACATGTAAAATATATGTAACGTATATCAAGCGTATATATGCAATAAATGTATCATATATAAAAAATACATATCGTATGTAGGTGGCGTACATTTTACGCACATGTAACATATATTTCAAATTCATTTCAGATATATGTACATATGTATACGAAAATCGGCAAAATCTATCCAAAAAAATAGATTCCATATATATAGTACGGATATATTAAATACATGTATTTATATTTCCTAGTTATGTTTTAAATATATTTCGTACACAATTTTGCATATATTTAAAATACATAACTTTCCGTGTGGGTAGGTAACACTAATAATTATCAATACTTTCAAAGCTTTGACTCAAGCGCAATTTTTTACTCTGACAGTGTTAAGTGTAATCTTGGTTTCAGAATTTCAGTTCCATAATAAATCCATTGTGCAGAAATATTGCTCTTGTATCTTGATTGAATAATTCTTATGAAAATATCAATCATTTATTACTTTAATTTATGTACATTAAATGGTGATCAACATTTAATTCTGGGTATATTTTTTTTCGTAAATATTACATAGATGCGGCATGATTAATATCTGATTATCTGATTGCTAAATTTTGATTCATCTATTTTGATTCCCCCAAAAAGACACTTACGTTTAAAAAACTACGTCAAGTACAGGAGTGCTGTGAATTCTTCTAACAAAAAGTATTGAAATCATGTTATTGAGGCCAAGTACATAAGTTAGTACATGTTTGCCTATTATATGATCTAGCACTGAACCATTATTTTAATTGAATTTTCAAAATCTCCTATAACGTTTTCGCTAATCTCTTGCATTACTACTGCTTTCCGTAGTTGATTATGATTTAATGGCCATTTAATAATTATTGAAACTGTAGGTGATTCCTTATCGGGTATTATTGTACTTGGCAGGTCTGTGCCAGGAATTTCAAAGTACTTACTTTGAACGTACTAATAGTACTCTAATACTATATCTTTGTTATTAAGCTTTTATCGTGATTATTTTTGACGAGTTATTGTTAATATGCTCTATGTAGAAAGTTGCCACTGGTTTTGAGTTTGATGACTGGCATAATGTACTCAAATTTATATAAAAAAATGCATGGACTCGCTAAGTAGTTAGGTGATTCTTTATCTTAAATAATCATAATAAACTTAGGTAAGATGTTAGAAGACTTAGGTACGCAGATTCGTGTTATTCTATTGTGAGAAGGAAGGGATGGAAAACAGTAACATTGACATCTCTATATGATTGGTAAACTCAGTCGGTATGAACTTGAGCACTACAGAGTCGAATCTAGTCTTATAATATGTTTGATTATTCACTGTTCGTTATTTTACTTGTTATACCACTGTATATGTGTATACAGTGTCGCAACTCGTAAGGATTGATATTTTAAGGGTCGCGAGATTTATTGAAGGATTCTTGCATGAGGCAGGCGACGTTCGACGCATTTCTGCTTGAATGTCACTTCTTCTTTTGCAGGCTGCAATAATCATATTTAATCGTTTTCTCTAGCGCGCATCTTACTCTCGTATGATATTGATTTTTCTACACTCAACATAAGACTCTACTGATATAATTCTTAATTTGCTTTGCGATTCGGTCTGTAAATGTTCTGTAGACTTATTTATTGAGCTTCCTTTGAAGTCCCATCAATGTAATGGACTGGGTAATACGATGTACCTGCTGCAGCATCGGTTTAGTTTGACGAAATGAGCAATATTTAAACTGTAGTAAATTGGTATAGATCCTGTTTCTCGAATATTATCTAAATTAGTATTAGTAGTATAATTAGACAGCCGTCGCATGCCTTTTGTTCAGCAGTAATTTCTCAAGAAGCATATGGTAAATGATATTCATCTTCTTACAGTAAACGCCTTAGATATCAAGGTTGTTAACTTGTTAACTTCTACGAAAATTAAGGATATGTGGCTAAATGCAACCATATTTCCTCCACCACTTTAAATTTTGTTCAACTTTAATAATTAATATCTCTTTAATTAGACGGTAAACAAATTTTGTTTTGAGCCAATAAACGCAGTGGATTGAGCTCTTTCGATTAGACATTCAAAAATATAGAGTCAACATTATAGCATAATTCTACTATACTATTGTAACGAAACTCTTATAAGTATTTCAAAAGTTACCGCTACAATACGTCATCGTACTTACGCGCCATCTCGATTAGTCGCCGTTAAAGTAATTCTAGTGAACCGGTAGCCCGTCCCTTTCGCCTAGTAACGTGCGAGCGAGTAAGACTACGCAGTATTAGGCAACAGGGCCAAATATATACCAATTATATAACTTATCGTACCTTTACTCATCACACAAATGAGCGAGAATATTGGGAAATCCATAAAGACGAATATTGGAAGGACTCAAATCCGACGATCACATTAGACCAATAATCAACTTGAAAGGATGCTGAACAAATGCTGACGACCAAATTGATATAATCCATCGACGAAGCATCTCGACAAGACAGATAAGCCCCAAAATTAAATAATTATATTATTAAATCGGCGATATATGTCTTAATTTCTATAATGTGTGGAAAGAATGTGTGAACGAATGTTTGATCTTATTTTAAATCATTATTGTTTTATTTTACGAAGTGTGCCTATCTCTATTATATAAATGATTATGAATATGTGAAAGGAATTTGCCGGTAAATTGATTTTAGTTAACGTAATACATATATTCGCTACATAGAGATATAAACAAAAAATTATATTACACTATCTTAAGAAGCAAAATGTAATATACAAGATACAAACAGTTATGTATAACAATGATTTTAGCTGCTTGTAATTATATGAATGTTGTATCTCTTGTTTTTCAACTGGGCAATTAAAATAATTGTGCGGCAGAATGTCTGGGAAGAAACGTGAAACGTTTCTTATTTACAGCATTGTTTTTTTATTTCTCTTAATCATTCTGTGATTTATACTTAGTTTGATAGACTGATCAATTTATTATATGATTGATTAATTATTTGATATCGCACAAGCCTGTTTAATAGATTAATATGGAAGGGACATATATTGTTTATCTTGTTAGCTTCCGTTAAACCTTGCCTGATACGATTACTTAATATTAATTTGATTACATTTTCGATGACATTATACCGAACGTGATTCAGGTTTGTATATATTTATATTTCTTTGAGTTTGTAACACGTATCTATAATAAATACAATAGTAAAATGTAGGCTCACCCACATCAACGACTTCAGTCGCACATGTGCTTTACTGTAGGGATGGATATAGGTATATACAGGGTGTCCTAGCACAGACGTGGAGAGAAGGTGTGGCTTTGAATGTATGAAGAAACACCCTCCCGCCAAGTATAATTCATACAGCGAACCATCCCTTCCCAACTTTTCCAATGTTTATTATAAGCGGATCACTTTCGGTACAAACTGAATGTCAGTTTTGGAGGGGAGGGTGTGTCTTTATATATTCGAAGCCATACTTTCTCTCAACCTTCTGTGCTGGGACACTCTCACTGTTAAAAATCTTGGTAAATTTACTATACAGAACTCCATGGAATTTACGACATAGGTATATGAAATTCATATTAATATATTTTTGTCGTAAATTCGAAAATATTATACGAATTGTATGACACCACAATTTGAAAATTAAAATACGTGCATATTATTCGACCACTAAAGTAATTGTACATAAAAATAAATATATAGTTTCGTAAATTCTATATACGAATTGGAATCTGATATTTACGGGTATCGTTAACGTGTCGGTCAGGTTCTTTAGATTTCAGTCACTGAATTTGAAGAATAAAGCAACAGCGTATCTGAAACCTCTGAGTGAGTTTAATATCCCAAAGCGTATTAAATTCGCGAACTCGGTATATGAACCAGAAAATAATATACAATGGATAGTTAATTTATTAGTTCGTATAGGAAATTTAGCAAATGTAAATGAAAATTTATATACCCGATATTTAATTTTTATACTCGGTATATTAATATCTCATTTTTGGACTAAAAATCACATTACAAGTGAATTAACGAGATCATTGTATGACAAGAGTCCCTAAACAATACAGGGGTATACGAGCGAGTATTAGTTCGCTGCCGCGCCGCCAGGTGGCCACTGTAACTCGCAAGCAGAATCGGAATACCCTGAGGATAATTAGCCGTTTCCGACATCTAAAAAATTTCGATAGATTTTGATGTCCCATTCGTTGATCGACTTTGCGATTTTGATAGACCCCCTCGGTTTTTATAGAACCCCCGATTTGCAATTATGAGAAGAGCATTGCGAAAACCAAACACACTAGGTCATTGTTGCCAGAGTCCACTCTCTATTTTTAATATACAGTATTCTTAAATATTGGAGAAGTAAGCATATAACAAATAATATACAAATCGTGAGAAAAAAGATTTACTCGTATATAACTTTTTATGCACACTGGTTGCAATAATAACAAAGAGTGTTGGAAATTCAAACACAATATGTTATTATTTTCAAAGGTGTCTACCGATTCCCAATGTACCTCGACTTTATACTTGAAACAAAAATGCATATAAAAATTAATATACAGTATATGCATCCGAGCTTTATATACAGGTATATTAAATTTGAAGCAAATTTTTTTTACAGTGTAGCTGCTCCAATGCTTGGGCTAAGATTGTCGTAACAGCATAATCAACCGTTGCCAATATTTCTCTGACTCGTATGGGTAATTAGTATGATATAATGTGTTTCATATAGGCCTATTCTAGGTGATAAATATTGTGCAGCTCGAACTTGCTCATAAAAATAAAGTTAACAGACTGCCATCTAATATCCGATACCTTCTCTCTTGCCATCTGTTTTTGAGACGTATACGCACTGGCACAGAATAAAACTCTAATTCAAATTTGCATTCAAAGTTCTGATAATTTCTGAAATCTTCTCTTTGTATTATAAACCAACTGAGAGTCCTTCCTGATAAACATGTTTCCACAATATTGAATTTACTTTCACAGAGAATATCCTTTACACGAAAATATCGATTCAACTCTTGAATTAATTTTTGAGGATTTGTATTATTAGTGTGATACACCTGTATGTTGATGTAGGTGGACGTGTGTATATGCGTGATTGTTGTGTGTGATTGCCCTAAGAGAGACCTCCGGCGAGAGCGCTCGGAGACAACAGTTCGGTTATGACCACGAATAAAGAGAGAACAATTACCAGGAGTACACCAAGTCGTAAAACTTAACACCTTGCATCTACCAAATCCTAAAATAGTTTGAGCTTTACATTAGCATCTGAAAATTTCGGCAAAGGAATTTCGACCTTGCTACCTCTCAAATAATCGACTAGTTTTTCAACTACTGGTAAACTCGAGTCACTATTGTTAGGTGTTATTACACGGTCAGAATGACTTTCTCGCGTTTCTAAT
The DNA here is from genome assembly GCF_000341935.2 of Cephus cinctus. Lineage (NCBI taxonomy): Eukaryota > Metazoa > Arthropoda > Insecta > Hymenoptera > Cephidae > Cephus > Cephus cinctus. The sequence goes on along the minus strand of NW_014332903.1, from coordinate 9,357 downwards.
GCTGTCACTCTTTGTCTATTATCTGTATATGTATTCAGGACTTTTCAAAGTCACATCACCATTGTAAAATCAGTTAGAATCGAACGGCAGAATAATTTAAACGTAAAATAAATGTTCTCTTTCAATAACTTATCATGTATCAAATTCATCTCATACTTCCTCTAAGGCTAATGCGTACCACAGAAACCTCATCTACCACCTCTCCAACCACATTTCCTTAGCCACTTTACTATTAATGGCTGATAAGGAATATTAGGAAAGTTTGAATTGGGGATGTTTTCTCAGATACCGTTTTGCACATTCCGCTTATCGATAATGGCCTCCAGTGGAGACTTACAATTAAATAGATCTGGGCTTACGGAAGAATATTTCTAATATAATTTATCATTGAGATTATTTGAATGTATCCCGGACAGGGCGGAGGGTAAGGACGAGACATTAATATACAATATTTTGGTGTGTTTGGTTAACTATAAATCAACCGACCGCGCTGAGAACGCTGCGGTGATGGGTTTAGTAATAGCTAGGTCAGGATAGGATAGAGCGAAATACATATTCCCACTCATACTACTAACCTCTTGTCATCTTTCGTGTTATTTTGCCGCAGCTATTTAGACATGTAATCTAAAACTCCAGTAATACCTACCGTGATAAATTAAGATAACATCTGACACGTTCCCATTGTGATTCTGGATAACCAATTAAAATCGACCAAAACTTTTTTTGTTGCAGTAATTCAATTAATTTTCGATTAAATGTATTTTCGACCAAACATCCGTAAACCCGTACAATAATGTAATTCAATATTGTAAACAATACAAACCCCATACAATGTTGTGAACAATACAAATTATGTAGAATGTTGCGAACAGAGAGAAAACTTTAATTAATTTTGATAATAGAAATTCTTAAGTAATCAGAAAACTAAAATGATCGGAAATAATTTGAACAATAAAAATATATTCGATATAGTTTGTGACGTATTGGGCAGATTTTGGTCCGCCCAGGGTCTGCTCGAATTAGCTATCGCAACGCGGAGGGGGAGGGAAACAAAGAAAGGGGACACGGTGTAGAATAAAGAAAAGAATGTAATCAATTGAACCAAAAGAAACAGTACCAAGAAATATAACGGAGAGGAAGTTGAAAGATAAACTAAAGATACGATACTCAATATTACAATTCCGATCGCTAGTCAAAATAATCGGAGTCGGGCTCACGCAGGAGCACGCAGTGGCGGAGGCTTTAAACTGGCCAGAGGGAAGGGGAATAGCAGGGACGGAGGGGCTAGCGAAGAGGGATCAGCTGTAGAATAAAACTCGAACAAAGGATGGGCGCCAGCTACGATAACGGTGTAGCACCGACGAGTGACCTCAGAAGGTCCTCGAATTGTTTACTTGACGGGAGGTGGCTTGGCTAGCGGAGGGAGAGGTGAGGGGGTCTCAGGGAGGAAGGTTCCCGAACGCAAAAATGGCTACTTTACAAATTACCTCGGCCACCGTATGCAAGGAGGGCAGGTGGTGGAAAAAGGAGGGTACGGAGGGTTTCACAAGAGGGACGCAAAAATACTAAAACTAGGGCGCACGCAATATACCACGGGCGTCGAGTTGGTGGGCGGAAGGCCCTTCGCGAATACAAAAGATCTACTGGAAGGCCGGCCCACGTGGGGTCGCCTGACGATGTCCTGAAGGGACTTACAAGCTCGACGGCGCAAATAACACGGGGGTGTTAGGGAAGGGATGGTAAATAGGGAAAGCTCAATCACTCAAAGTTACTCACTCAATACGCTCGTCACACTGTAATCCAAAAGTTCAATAATCCAAATCGCAATCACTCACTTTACAGTTCTCTAAATTTGCACACTCGCAGAAATCACACACGCTCTGTACGCTGCCTGGCTCGAAGTGAAGATCTCTTGCCGATTTCCGGTCCTCGCTGTTTCCGTTCACAGGCCTCCAGGGCCACGGGGATTGGTTGGATCGCTGGGCTGAGAGGGCTACGCGCTCTGGCATTGGACGGCAGTTCCGGCATGGCAGGGTACTGGTCCTTTCCGCTGGCGGGCCTTCCAGGGCTTCGCGGGCGGGTGGCACGGCGCTGGCTTCGCCGGCGCGCGGGCTGGCTGTCGCGCACCGGGCAACATGGCGGCCTCCAGGCCTGTCGAAATTCCTCCCGGGCACATCCGCGGTTTCGGAGGGAGAGGGCTCCACCGCTGTCACATGGGCCTCTTTACTACCCGTGCGACGGGACTCCACCGGGGCTGCATCTCTGTGGCGATGGTGGCGGGCATCATCCCACGGGAGTCTCAATCAGCTGTTCCTCCTGTCCATGCCATCCCTGCCTTCCGTTGCCTCGGCAACGTAGTCACTCTCTCGGTCCATCCAGGGATGACGTGTCCTCGTAGATGGTCCACGGTAGCGGTCCTCGAAGATGGTCTTCGAGCCAGTGCCCTACGGGGAATGACGACAGGGAGGGGGGCGGAGGGGAGGGATCTTATTCTGAATACAATAGATCTAAACACTAAACAGACGCAATAACCGGTAATTCGCAATACAGTACGCAATACTCGTGCTCGGGGTCAGTGGGCCCTCGAGCCAGGTGACAGGGACGAGTTCATTATAACATTTTTGTTACAAGTTTTACAGTCCTGTGAAGTACCGGAAAAGGTTACAGACCGAAACACATAGCTCGCATTTTGTACCTGACTTTAGGCAGGTGGACAATCATGACCTGAAAATGAGTGAATTCCTAGCGATAAGAATGCATTCTGTGGTGATTTCGCTGCTCCTTTAACCCTAGAAACATAACCTTTTTCTAACAAACGTTGCCAAATTTTATGATTTGGGAATAAGAGTTATGTAGGGTATCCTTCTAGGGTTAATGTGTCGAAACACGCCTTCTTAGTAGTAGAACAAAGCGGGTTCTGAACACAGACTACTACACCAATATTTCGCGACAATTTGACACTCTTCAAGCGTTTATGTCAATACTAAATTGACGACGTTTTGCCCCGCCATTTCCTATAGTGATTTCATGGAGCCCGCCAATTTCAATAATCTGGAAGTGATTTTAGGGATTTTGCATTCGAGTCCTAGAATTTAGGGTTGGTTTTCAGATATTGCGAGCCATTGAGAAACTTCCAAAAACTTTTAAAAGATTTTAGAATCCTCTAGAATCTTTGACGGTTCGTGTCCATGCCAAATCGTGCAGGATCGTTCCCAGAGCCGGTGGCCTTTTAGCACGACATTTTTATGGGGTCCCTTTCTCCATCAGCTCCAAAGAAGCTTCTAGAACATTCGATGTCTTTCTTTCTCCCCCCTCCCCAACCCCGTACAGGTTTCGGACGGCAGCCCTCGTCCAAAAGCTAGTTTGACCGTTCAAGGTTATCTCGCAGAGTCGCGCCCTGGAGAAGCTTCTAGAACTTCCCATGATTCCCACCATCCTTGACTCGCATGCAGATTCCAGACGGCAGCTATTCTCCGGAAGCTCGTTCGACCTTAAATTCGATTCCAGGAAATTTATGTCAACGCTTAGATTACAGGAAACGAAGATATCAATAACTATGTAATTATACATACATCAACCTTGTTCTTTGTTCATCATTAGTCAATTAAAAACGATTATTTAATAATTCACGATTCGTTACTCGGAGATCATTTCTTACCTGGACGTCAGATTAAATGCATTGGAGAATGGATGGAAAAAAATTATCGTTCGTGAAGGAATTGCATAAGACTGCCAAGAGAAATTATCATTGTCGACACGTTGATATCCATGGGCTGAATGATACTTGGCAAGCGGATCTCGTAGATATGTCAGAGTCTACAAGAAAAAACCACGATTAAAAATATCTGCTAGCCGTTATCGATATATTTTCAAAATATGATTTGGCTGTGGCAATAACGAATAAGAACGCTAAAAAACGTGACAGCAAGTATGAAATCTGTACTAGTGCAGATTCAGATACCGAAGAAATTGCATATTGACGAAGGCCGAGAATTAAAAAATTCCGAATTCGAGGATCAAATGCCAAAACACGATGCCAACACCCTTCAATGGATATTCAGTCATTTGAAGGCATCGATCTGCGAGCTATTTAATCATTCTCTAAAAAATAAACTGTGAATTCAGTATAGCTTGCGAGGCATCACTTGTGACTGGATATTGTATTATTCATTTATTTATTATATACCAAAGAATTATACTGTTGTAGTATATAACGATATAAAATATAGTAGTATATAACACATACGAGAAAAATAAAGATAATATGTTATAAATATTTTAATTTGTTACTTCAATACAGGATGCAATACAAATGATAAAGAGAATGCAATTAAAACAATAATAAGGTGTACATACACAATCACTCCCTCATCCATCCGTACACTTAAATGTACACTGATGTTTGATGTCACAAGTTATAACTAAATTCTGAGAATAGAAAAACTACAATTATACAATAAGGTTAAATATAACAGGTACCGGTGATATTAGGCTATCCTTCATTAATCCTTAATGTGATGAATATTAGTCTCCTGGACTTACAGTCATTGGTATAGCAAATTCAATATATTGTGGCATAATTAATCGAAATGGTTCTTACAATAACAATAATCATTGCACTGTTGGTATGAAGTCGATAGATGTTTCTGCTCCAAACGAGAAGGAACTATTAGAATATGTATATAAGAATTCAAAGTCAGTTGCATACTTAAACAATCAAAGTTAAAAGTTGGAGATAAGGTACAAAACAACAGCTTTAAACAAATTTTCAAGAATGGGTACACGCCAAAGTCGACAACTGAAATTTTCATTATAAGTCAAGTGAAGAATATCGATCTGGTGACGCACAAACTCAAGGATTACCTGGATTATCCCATTAAGGGTGGCTTCTACAAATAGGAAATTTTATTTACTTTTTTATTTTATAACCCCACGGAAAGGTACCCATCGTATCAGAAACAATCACTCTCTTATCATCGTTCTGACTCAGTGCTATTTTCATTTATTGTGTTGTACAAACTGTATGCTGTACGCACGGTGGGTCAGGGAGGGAGGGAATCATGGAAAGTTCTAGAAGCTTTTCCGGGGCGTGATTCACAAGATAATGTTCAAGGTCAGCTCGATGACGTCACTTTAGGAATTCGCGGGGTTTCAACGACGTCAATTTTGCATGGACACGAACGTTCTCGAAGGGTCTGTAAATGTCGGTGTAGGAATGTCTGTCCAGAACCAGTCTTACGTTACTACTTTTGTAATGCCAACGAGGAGTAATGTTGCCCGAAATCTGTATGTGCCCGTGTGGAAATACCATAGGGGTTTACTGGTTTGCACGGAGCGTATAGCTAGCTTTCTTGATCAAGCTTAACTGAAGAGATGCTATATATAATCTCGGTAGAATTTACCTATAGATGGCACGTACATCTGGAGTCTATCTAGTTTTCCTGTTCTAAGTTATCTGTAAAGGGGCTAGACGTAAATTATCTAGCACATACCTATAGATCGCGACGACATCTCGAGTCTATCCAACTGTACTAAAACATATTGTTCAGCGCTCCTTGCGCGCGAGATCACGGGCAAGACTTAACCTTACCTTCACAGTTCTTGTGCACTCATAAGAAAAGTGGCGTGTTAAAATAATGACAGTTATTACGAGATCGAGTGATATAGTACTATTAAATTTGAAGTTTCAATGTAGTGATTGGATTTATGGATAAAAAAAAAGCGATTTGTAAATCGAGAGCGGGTAAAAAGACACCGTGCTGTAAAAGCCGATGCCGAAGAAAATTGACAGAACGATCTCGTCACCAACTTCGTCAAAGTAAGTGATTATTTTGTGACAATTTCATAGATACGAAATTCACTACATGCATATGATATAATAAAATTATACTTACGTAAATGTCATTACATAAACGCCGACAATCACCGATAATTTAGTCATAAATAGTGCTCGTTTAACATTTTCTAACCTCTTTTCCAAATTATTATTTTACGTTATTTCCTGATACTAGCTAGTTTGCACCTCGACAGTTTTATTATTCTCAGGTTGACCAAGCGCTAGCTAAGTTTACAGGACGAAGAGATCCTATCCAACTCCTACTATTTGGGTTTTTAACGACTACCAATGGATTTAGAAACTCGGTAGGTGCTCTCTCGATCACCCCCATTTCCTCCCATTTTCTTATCTCTATATAGCTTTTCTATCCAAAGGCTGGATACCGCGAAATTCCACATAGCACGAGGTCCTAGCTAGATTTCCTATCTAGATCTTGTACGGAAAATAGGTAAACTTGGTGTTATCTAGTTGATACCTAGTTTGATTTTCTATACGGGTGCATAGTAGAGTCAAAATATTGCGCCTACTTCCCAGCTTAAACTTAGGAGTTTGTGAGGTTTTAAGGTGAAAAAATCATTCAGACGCCCGAAAATGAGTCATTTTTTATGAATTTTTTTAATCGTGATAAAATAATCGCATCGTTTTAAAATTTTGATATCATTTTATTACAGTTTTGAAGTGTAGAAAAACATTTTTTTTTATTTTATAAACCAAAATGGCCGCTCTGTAAGATATTTCTTCTGGCGTATTTTGCGTTGTATCGAAAAGTGCTGCATTTGTCATATTTTTTATATTAATCTGACACAAAAAAAAATAATTTTTTTTTCGATTACTCACATGTGCAGGGGAAGGATAAATCTATAAAACTATAAAAAAATATAAAATTAAAAATGAAGTAGGCTTTTTAATCAAATGTTCAAATTTTCGACTACTTTTTCGACAATTTTAACCCCAAAAAAAGTAATTTATTTACGCGATATCTTTAAAACTTTAAGTACATCCTTCCGATAATGTTATAGAGAGAATCCTCCCAAAATTTCAGCCAGATCGATCAATAACTTTTTGAGTTACAGCACGAGCAGTTTTTGAAAATAAAGTTTCGAGATAATCGCGTTTAAAGTTTCAATACGATAAAATTATTAGTTTTAGTGACTCACCAATCAATCAGCGATTCCAGGCGCATATAATAAACCTTCAGTCTTCTCTAAAAGCTGATTATCTTCCATCTGCTGTTGTTTTTGGGCTGTACCAGCTGCTTTTGTCTCAGAAAGACTCATCCGATTCTGTCTCGCTACTCGCGTCTCATCGGTGTTTTCAGCGAAAACTTTCGTGTAGGTGCCAACAATTATACTTAAGTTGTTCATAACTCTGAGGATGGAGGTGTAGCCTTAATTGAATATCCCAGCAGCAATACAGACTGAGATTTCAATAAGTTTTAGACCAGAATGCAGATGCTTTGGAGATAATCGCCATACTGTCGCGTTAAAACTTTTATTAGCATTCTGGGTATGTCCACCCAAGCATCTTTCAAATAAATCATTCATGGACAAATCTTTATAAATTGGTAAGATATGCTGTTTAATCTTGTGGCCAAGTAATGGAGTAAGATCTTCAAAGAATTATACAAAGGTATTGTAAAAGAAAAGTTGCTCCACCCCAAGCGCTTTGGCTACCTGACTCGCTAGTTTACGGTATGCGGGCCCCGGCGCTCTCGACTATTAACTCCGTAAATATATAACTACGTAAATATTTAATATTTCGATTTTTCCTTTTTTCAGTATATTCTTAATATATTATACTTTCAAAGTATGAGAAAAGAAATCGAATTTTTAAAAATTGTAAATGGTTTTTTCTCCTTAAAGGATGACGATAGAACTTTTATTTTGTATGAGACTAATTGTGCTCCTACATTGTATATACCTCAAATAGGCAGATATTGGATAATTTGCCACATTGAGGTTTAAAAAAGAAGCTCACAGAAATGAAAGATCTTAGATTGATTTTTTCCATTTGAAACACGAGGTATTTGAGACGAAAGATCCACTTGAAATTTCCAATTAATCATTCACAATAACAAGATATATGTAAATATTAACTTTGGCGTAGTCTCATTTACGTGTGCAATATTCATATAAAAAATGTATATATTTTAATTGCAGCGTAGGTATACGGGATACATGACAAGAAATTCGAGACGTGTAATCTACTTGTCTGAAATTTCGGAAAGTATTTGCATAACTCACGTTGAACGTCAGAAAACAACAGCGTGTATTTCAAAACACAATGTACAGCGAAAAACAATCCCAACGGTAGAAAAATCAGAGATCAGAGGTACTTACGTTTCTGCCGATATCCGACTCTGATTGGACAAACTTCAATGGCTCTAACTTGAAAACTAAGCCCTTCTCAGCAAAAGGAAGGTCATTTTCATGATCAGTGGTGCTCCCAGAACATCGTTGTACCTAGTTAGTAAGGCAATTTTGGGACACCCTGTATACAGAGTTTCTATCGTGGGTCCAGCGGTTATATGGGCTTTTCGGTCCTCTAAAGGTTAATTAGTACACAATATTCATTTGTATACACAATAATGAAGTTAGGTATAATTAATTGGTAAATGATTGTGTAAATTAAATCAGCTTATATACTTTTTTCCTATGCGTATTATCACATATTATCAAAAACCTAAAAAACAGAAACATCTTGAAGTTTGATTGAAATACATGATGAGCAAAGATAAGCACTGAGATCTTGATAAATAACCAGTAAAAAAATAGTCATTAAGTAAGAGTTCGTATGCATTACATTTGAATTCTGCTAGTAGAAATAAAAGGTCATGATGTTTCATTGGAATTTACCCTAAGAGAAAATGGAAAATAGTTTTTTTTTCAAAACGGCGGCTCTCTGGAAAAGGTATTTCTCAAATTTTTGTTTCACAATTTTTAAATTCTTTAAATAGTAAAAAAAAATAATTGTGATACAAAAGTGGCAGGGGCGATAGAAGATTATATATTGAAGGTTGGAGCAAAATTTCACATAAATTGGTTAAATAGAACTTGAAATATCATTTCAACTATGTTGAAAAAAAGTATTTTTCAGAAAAACGCGTTTAAAGTTCTGAGCCAAAGTTTCAGGCAGCCGAAGCAGTCTAAATTATACAATGGTACGTTATACTTACATTTTATTAATCAGCGATTCCTGGTTCATAGAGTGTGCCTTCTTCGACTTCAAAATATATATTTTCGAAAGTTCGTTCTGATTTACGAGCAGTTCTAGTTTTCTTAGAAGCATCAGAAGCTCGTTGCTCGGAACGCTCAAGTCGACTATTGCCCCGTTTAGTAGCGAACGTATAAGCTTCAGGACCAATAGTAATTCCCATGACATTGATAACTTTCTCTCGGAGATATATTCTTAGAGGTCTAAACTTTGAAATGCCAAAAAAATTTATTTTTTCAAAATTCTAGACCAGTATATTACCTCTGTGAAGTTGGCCCCTCATTATGAAAATTAATTTAAAAAAGTTA
>NW_014332902.1:9256-20989 GCF_000341935.2 Cephus cinctus | reverse complement strand
ATTAGAAGCCGCGGTCGGAGATATAACCTTTAGAGCTAGGAGAGCACTAGAAACTCTCTCGCCGTCAGAACTCCTACCCGCAGGTCGACAGACGTTGAAACAAAAAGTAATTAGAATTAGTCAAAGAATACGTGTGAATTTTTTCAGAATTTTTTCTGAGAACTTTTTGATTTTTCGAAAAATCGACAATTCCAAAAATCCAAAAATCATTTTAAATATTCTGAAAAAATTCAAGCGTATTCTTCAATTAATTTTAAGAACTTTTTAATCCATAAAATTTTTTCGTAAAATTAATACTTACCGAGAAAAAAAATTGCAAAGCTTTGCATTAAATTCATGTATAAAAACAGCTGTTTCAATGACCGCCATTTTGAATTTCAATAAATTAATAATCCTATCTTTTAGTATAAGGTCGTATTCCACCCGATCCAGAGTTTTATCGCCCTCCGATAACGGAATCTGGTTCAGATTCATGATTATTTGAAAAAAAAAAATGAAATTTTTTGCTTTTTTCAGATTTAAACTGCCGTATTTTAAAAATGGCGGCAAATATCGTCAATCTGAGGTCAGATTCAGAAAGAGCAGACAAAAATACATAAAGACATTTAGTTTCATCAAGATTGAATAACTTTTACCTTAAAAGTATAACTGTTGAAAAATGAAAAACTTTCATGCCAGTTTGGGCGTAAACGGGTTAAGGTGGCGGCCGGAACCCGTAAGAGAAAGGCGAAGCATACCCTCGACCGTCGGACCACAACGGCTAGATATAGGGTTAGCGTTGAAAAACATCAAGACCTTCGATGGAAGCGACGCGGATGAATTAGATGCGTTCATAAGGTCATGTGAAACCGTATTTAGTGGCCAACCGTTGCCAAAGTGGACCACGAACTTTTGCTGGAATTGGTGCTCAGCGGTAAGTTACATGGGAAAGCCTCAAGGGAGCTGAAGAACAAAACTATCACCGCCCTAGACGAATTAAAATACGAACTAGAGGCTTTGTATGGGCAGCGTAAATCGCTGCCCGCCCTGCAAATGGAATTCAATTCCCTGAAGCAAAACCCGGGAGAAGACGTCACCACGTACGCAACGAGAGTTGAAAAAATAACAGTAGATCTCGTGGAAAAACTATGCGAGGTGGTGCCCACGGAAACCGATGCGCAAACGGTCGAAACCGTCACGCGCAAGTGCGCACAAGCAAATTTCGAAAACGGACTGAACGGCCAGGTGCAGATTTTAGTGCGATCAAGAAATTATGAAACCCTTCATGAGTCGGTTGCTGGTGCCATCGAAATTAGCAAAATGGTGCAACCAAAAGGGACTACAACGGGACAGCCCCAAAACGCGAGGAGGTCCATGCAAGGCCAAGCGGCAGGGGGAAAAACCTGTTGCAACTGCGGTAACGCCGGACACATGGCACGAGATTGCAGGCGTAAGTCGGGTCGCGTCAGCCTACCGGCACTACAACAAAATAAGGCCATCAACCAGGTCGATGTTGTCTGCACATACTGTAAACTCAAGGGTCACGCTTGGAAAGAGTGTCGGAAAAGGGCGAAGAGGAAACAAGAGAATAAACATGGATCGACGCGAGATTCGCCCCGGCAAGAAGTTGCCAATAGGCGGAATGCGCCCGATTCTAGTCAAACGTCCTCCAGCCGCGAAAGTACCGGTCAGCGACCCTTAGGTACTTTAAGCCTCAACACGCTCCGTACCGGGAAACAGGCAAGAGAATTTCGCCCGGGAAAGGAAAGAAATCCGAAGCGAACGATGCAACTATTTCAGGTAACCTTGTCTTCAAATACCGCATCCGCAAGCGATTTCGACATCGCGTCGCCTCACGCAGTCGGAGGAGTGTTGACGCTGAAGGCCGACACCGGAGCGCAGTGCAGCATCATCAAAAAGAGCTGCCTGAAGCCGAATACCGTCATCCAAGACAGCGACATAGAATTACAGGGTGTGGGAGGTGAGAAATTCACGCCCTTGAGCAAGGCAGAAGTTGTCCTCGAAACCCCAGCCGTCGACGTGAAACACTGGTTTTACGTGGTACCAGACGAGGTACCATTGACTGTAAACGGACTGCTGGGGATGGAATTCATCAAGAGACACAAGGCGGACATAATCAGCGGAGAAACCTTCAAACTTTACGGCCATTGCATGCCTCTGGTAGATGGGAGTTCAAAAATGAAACTTCCTCCTAGAAGCGAGACTATCGCTTACGCAGCTACCACCAGCCGGAACGTCGGACTACTCGTAAAGTCCGAAGTCAGTACGGGCGTTATCATAGGCTCGTGTTTGACGCAGCCGAAAGGTAACAGCTGTGCAGTGAGGCTGGTCAACTTGAACGAGTTAGAAGCGGAGGTGCAACGCCCGACCGTGAAACTCGAGCCGATGGAAGCCCCCACTGAAGAAGACGATAAGGCCGAGACGTTGCGCGTAAGCGCTATAAGCACGGAAAGAGGCGCCAGACGCATAGAGCGATTACAAAGTGAACTCGATCTGGCGCACCTCAACAGCGGGGAGAAAAGGGCCCTTGCAGGACTAATCAGCGAATACGAAGAGATATTCCACCTGCAAGGAGACAAACTCCCGTGTACCCACATGGTGGAACACCGAATCCTCCTAAAGGAAGGGGCGAGACCCACCAAAGTACACCCGTACCGCCTGCCTGAATTCCACAAGAAAGAGGTCGAAAAAGAAACAGCGGAAATGCTGGCTGACGGCATAATACAGCCCAGTAGGAGCCAGTGGAACGTCTCTTTGCTAGTAGTAGCAAAGAAGCCCGATGCAACGGGCGAGCGACGCATGCGAGTGGTGGTGTATTTCTGCAAGCTAAACGAAGCCACCATAGGAGACTCATACCCACTGCCCAACATCAACGAGATATTGGACCAGTTGGGAAAGGCACGATATTTTTCGACCCTAGACCTCGCCTCGGGATTTCATCAGATCCCGATGGCGAAAGAAGACAAGGAGAAAACAGCATTCTCCACTCCGCAAGGGCATTTCGAGTACAACAGGATGTCCTTTGGCCTACAAAATGCTCACCCTACTTTCCAACGGTTAATGAACTCCGTACTAGCAGGACTCCAAGGAATAAAATGCTACGTCTACCTAGACGACATAGTGGTGTACGGAAAGAACCTAGACGAGCGCAACGCTTGCCTGAGAGAGGTGTTCGAGCGCCTAAAGGAAGCCAAACTGGCCATACAACCAGGTAAGTGCCAGTTCCTACGAAGGGAAACGCACGACCTAGGCCATATTATCTCGGGAGAAGGTGTGCGAGCGGATCCAGAGAAACTTGCTGCGGTAAAAGAATTCCCCGTACCAAAAGATGTCAAGGGAGTTCAGTCCTTCTTGGCCTTGGCCGGATACTACAGGAAGTTCATTAGGGATTTCTCGAATCTCGCCAATGGGCCCTTGCAGGACTAATCAGCGAATACGAAGAGATATTCCACCTGCAAGGAGACAAACTCCCGTGTACCCACATGGTGGAACACCGAATCCTCCTAAAGGAAGGGGCGAGACCCACCAAAGTACACCCGTACCGCCTGCCTGAATTCCACAAGAAAGAGGTCGAAAAAGAAACAGCGGAAATGCTGGCTGACGGCATAATACAGCCCAGTAGGAGCCAGTGGTACGCCCCTTTGCTAGTAGTAGCAAAGAAACCCGATGCAACGGGCGAGCGACGCATGCGAGTGGTGGTGTATTTCTGCAAGCTAAACGAAGCCACCATAGGAGACTCATACCCACTGCCCAACATCAACGAGATATTGGACCAGTTGGGAAAGGCACGATATTTTTCGACCCTAGACCTCGCCTCGGGATTTCATCAGATCCCGATGGCGAAAGAAGACAAGGAGAAAACAGCATTCTCCACTCCGCAAGGGCATTTCGAGTACAACAGGATGTCCTTTGGCCTACAAAATGCTCACCCTACTTTCCAACGGTTAATGAACTCCGTACTAGCAGGACTCCAAGGAATAAAATGCTACGTCTACCTAGACGACATAGTGGTGTACGGAAAGAACCTAGACGAGCGCAACGCTTGCCTGAGAGAGGTGTTCGAGCGCCTAAAGGAAGCCAAACTGGCCATACAACCAGGTAAGTGCCAGTTCCTACGAAGGGAAACGCACGACCTAGGCCATATTATCTCGGGAGAAGGTGTGCGAGCGGATCCAGAGAAACTTGCTGCGGTAAAAGAATTCCCCGTACCAAAAGATGTCAAGGGAGTTCAGTCCTTCTTGGCCTTGGCCGGATACTACAGGAAGTTCATTAGGGATTTCTCGAATCTCGCCAATCCTCTCACCGAACTTATCCGGAAGGATACGAAGTTCGAATGGACCGCAATCCGAGATGCCGCGTTCGAAGAATTGAAAAAGGCACTGACATCAGCACCAATTTTACAATATCCGGACTTTGAGAAGCCTTTTATCATGACAACAGATGCGTCCGACAAGGCAATTGGCTCAATCTTGTCTCAGGGCAAGGTCGGAGAAGACCTGCCAATCTGCTACGCAAGCCGAACGTTGTCTAAAGCGGAGCTCAACTACACCACGACCGAAAAGGAGCTGCTCGCCATCGTATGGGCGATAGCACAGTTCCGACCATATATCTACGGCACCCGGTTCAAGGTCGTGACGGACCATCAGACGCTGACTTGGCTGTTTGGAGTAAAGGACCCGGGCTCCCGACTCGTGAAATGGAGAATTAAACTAACGGAACATGAGTTTGACGTGGAGTACAAGGCCGGGAAAAGAAACACTAACGCGGACGCGGTAAGTCGTATTTACGCTACGACAAGGGCCCAGAAGAAGGCGAGGGAAACCTCCGAACGGAACGGCAGCCTAGGGCCAGAAGAAAGCGCGAAGGACTCTGAACGTCCCAACACAAATCTGTGCGGTTGGGGCAGAGATAGCGCAGAAATCCGTATGGAAAGAAGCTCGGAAGAGCAGAGCGAATGCTCATCGTCCTGTAAAGAAGAGGACAACAGTTCGAACGACGAACTTGACTATGGCAGCGGCGTAGCCTGCTCCACGGTAGAAGACCGTGAGAAAATCATTAATAGTGTTCGGTCGGGAAGCAGAGCTCCCGACAGCAGTGAAACAGGAGCCGCGAAACTCCTACTCCTTAGACGACTACGCACAGGAGCTAAGGGAAAGGCTACGCGCCGAATGTACGGTAGCCGGGGCTAACGTACGTTACACCAAAGAAAGGTCTAAACTGACCTACGACGCGAACGCGAAAATAGAAGAATACCGCATCGGAGAGAGGGTCCTACTCCACAACGAAGCCGTACGGCGCGGGCGTTCAGCTAAATTGACCCCGAAGTGGATAGGCCCGTACGAAGTAATCGCGAGAAATTCGGCGGTTAACTACACTATAAAGATGGGTCGGAAGACCATCCTGGTTCACGCAAACCGCCTAAAAATCTTCACTGAACACTAAGAAGGAAGCGGGATGGTCACAGCCGGAGGACGAACGGAAAAATTTGAGAACACGGCATTTGAGGATAAGCATACACTCAATTTATTACGGTGCACGCCTTATAATTTTTGCTCGCAGGTAGGGCACTCTTCATTAAACAGACGGGCAAGCCCCAGGAAATCCGGTGGATCCGCTTCCCCAGCAAAGTCGCTGAGGCTCCACAGGGCCTCGACCGTCCGACGGCACAGAAGCCTCCTGTGCCGTATCTCTCTGAGGGTCCTCATCCCGAACTTCTCCACCAGGGAGCGAGGATCCCTCCTCGAAGGGATTATTAGCCGGTCCTAAGAAACGAAAGACAAGCCGTTAAAAAGGGGGATGCAGCGAACCACCTGGCTCACAAGCGGAAATTGATGTTTGCCAATACTAACTAATTCACGCAGGACAGCGAGCCCCATGTCGGCGCCTTCGCAATAAGCTACTCCGTAGGATCGTTCCATCTTTCCCGAGCGAGCGAACTAGAATGAGCACTCGAGAGCTCGTCACGACCGAAACCAGCATGGAGGGGGGAATTAAAGAAAGAGGGAACTCGCACTGAATAGGCAATTCCACGGTTCAGCTAGTTTCAAGTAACACGCTATTCCTCTTGCAGAACTGTCCTGCTGACGGCAAGCCGTGTAATTACCAGAGAAACGGAAAAGGGGTTTATGATAACCACGTTTGCCAGCAATCCATGAAAGAATTGGTTTGGCTATTAGTGGAGATTGCGAGCGGTAAGGTGAGCGCGGCGGTGCTACCACCGAGGAAACTCGTGGAGTACCTCACAGATGCACTACCTCACTTACCGACAGGAACCGGATTCCCGGTGCCAGTTGAACGCAATGAAGCATCTACCCTAATGAGGCTAGCCGATACGAAGGCCTTCAGTCAAGGGAACGCCATCGTCGTCATACTCGACTTTCCGCTAATAAGTCAGAAGAGGTACTGCGTAAGCAAGGTATGCCCGATACCCGTGAGGTCAGCGAACGGGGCGACTAGCCGTTACCATGGATCTCGCGGCCTTATTGAAACGAGAAATCGACGTCAGCGCTAATTTGCGTCTGCTATTAGACATCTGCCAGAAACAAGGGAGAGATGACCCTCTCTGTCCAGCCATTGCAAATTCCGTGGCCAGGATGGTGCGGAAAATAGAAGACGGAATGGGAACGGTTCACGACCTCGTGAAACCGGACTCAGCGCGTAGGCGCAGGGGATTGATCGACGGGTTAGGATCAATTATAAAATCCATCACCGGAAATATGGTCGCCGCGGACGCGGAAAGTGTCAACCAAGAAATTGCCGCCATACGCTCCAACCAGCGAACGCTGAAGGAGAGCATGAAGGACCAATTACAGGTCGAGTCCACGTTGCACCTCTTCAATGACACCTTCACTAACGTGCAGAGCAACGAACTGGCTCTCCAAGAACTCATTGCCCATGTAAACCTTACACTGACGGCAGACCTGAGTATAGTGATGAAAGAACAAAGGCTAGATGAGGGCCTCACCGCCCTAAGCGTGATAGTCGAGGCACTACAGAACGACGTAAAAGAATTGGTTTGGCTATTAGTTGAGATTGCGAGCGGCAAGGTGAGTGCGGCGGTGCTACCACCGAGAAACCTCGTAGAGTACCTCACAGATGCACTACCTCACTTACCAACGGGAACTGGATTCCCGGCGCCAGTTGAACGCAACGAAGCATCTACCCTAATGAGACTAGCCGATACGAAGGCCTTCAGTCAAGGGAACGCCATCGTCGTCATACTCGACTTTCCGCTAATAAGTCAGAAGAGGTACTGCGTAAGCAAGGTATGCCCGATACCCGTGAGGTCAGCGAACGGGGCGTACTACTACCCCGACACCTCGGAAGACCTCGTGATTGTGGACCAGGAAAATTGAAACTTCCTACGAATGACCAACCTGGAATTGAAGGATTGTAAACATTTCGCGAGTAGATATATATGCAATCCCCTGCATCCGTCAATTCCTCTGACGAGCTCAGCGCCGTGCGAAGTGCTGACGTTCGCGAAAATGGACACGTCGAAACGGCCTTCACTGTGCAAAGCGGGTCATCACGTTCGACCCAGCGCGTAGGCGCAGGGGATTGATCGACGGGTTAGGATCAATTATAAAATCCATCACCGGAAATATGGTCGCCGCGGACGCGGAAAGTGTCAACCAAGAAATTGCCGCCATACGCTCCAACCAGCGAACGCTGAAGGAGAGCATGAAGGACCAATTACAGGTCGAGTCCACGTTGCACCTCTTCAATGACACCTTCACTAACGTGCAGAGCAACGAACTGGCTCTCCAAGAACTCATTGCCCATGTAAACCTTACACTGACGGCAGACCTGAGTATAGTGATGAAAGAACAAAGGCTAGATGAGGGCCTCACCGCCCTAAGCGTGATAGTCGAGGCACTACAGAACGACGTAAAAGAATTGGTTTGGCTATTAGTTGAGATTGCGAGCGGCAAGGTGAGTGCGGCGGTGCTACCACCGAGAAACCTCGTAGAGTACCTCACAGATGCACTACCTCACTTACCAACGGGAACTGGATTCCCGGCGCCAGTTGAACGCAACGAAGCATCTACCCTAATGAGACTAGCCGATACGAAGGCCTTCAGTCAAGGGAACGCCATCGTCGTCATACTCGACTTTCCGCTAATAAGTCAGAAGAGGTACTGCGTAAGCAAGGTATGCCCGATACCCGTGAGGTCAGCGAACGGGGCGTACTACTACCCCGACACCTCGGAAGACCTCGTGATTGTGGACCAGGAAAATTGAAACTTCCTACGAATGACCAACCTGGAATTGAAGGATTGTAAACATTTCGCGAGTAGATATATATGCAATCCCCTGCATCCGTCAATTCCTCTGACGAGCTCAGCGCCGTGCGAAGTGCTGACGTTCGCGAAAATGGACACGTCGAAACGGCCTTCACTGTGCAAAGCGGGTCATCACGTTCGACCACATCCTAGTGATTACTATGGGCCAGCCGGGTAAATGGTTATTTGTAGCTCCCACCGACGAACCAATAAGTATTACCTGCGACGAAAACCCCGCGTCGCACGGAACATTAAGACACGTAGGTGTATTGGCTTTAGTAGGCGTATGTATGGTAATCGCCCAGAGTTTCAGCTTGCGAACCATCCGACGCATCACCCAGGTCGCCAACGAGGACTACTTGCCCCCCTTCAATCTCACATTGTCGGAGATGGACCAAGTTAGTCCCCCGCGAGTGACCAGTGATATCGGAACGGTGAAACTTGTTAAAGTGCTACGAAACCCCGAGGAGTTAGCGCGCCTCGGGACGCGAGTGTCTAGCATTAAGGCAAGCCTGGACCATGACGACCAATACCTAGAACAATATTATCATAATCTAGGGTTCTACTCATTGGGTACAATAGCGCCAATAGCATTGGTTTGTTTTGCCGTGTACAAGTGTTACAAGCGTAAGCATAATTCGACATCAACGACGCCGGCTCTCACGCCGAACTCGGTGTCGTCCGCGGTAAACATCCAGTTAGAACCGCTGGTATCAAGGCCAGATAGCCTCAGAGCGGCATTAAATAGAGCACGCGAAAGGCGTTTTCGCTGGGCCGACCAGTACCCGCAAGACAGAACCAATGCTACGGGCAGACACCCCGGTTACATTAAGGGAATTGTACCCAAAATGATCATGGAAGCTGTGCTCCACTAGGATAATGACCAGAATCAAGTCTTCACTCGAGGCCACCAGAGGCGAACGCCGTGTAGAAATTGTGCGATTTTCTTTAAGGGGGGAGGAATGTTGTGCTGGGAGTCTCTCGACCCCATTGAGAAACGCCATGCCAAGTAGTTCACGCGTGTAGCAATGCGCTAAGTCAGAACTAAAGGCGGCCTGGCAACCGAGATGTGGAAATCGAAAAATCGCACAATAATCACTTTTCGGAAATCCAGCTTATGGCTGTACGTCCGAAAACCGACAGTCTACAGTTAAAATCCGAACGGATAAGGTGGTCTCGTGGAGTAGACTCGGTACAGGAAATAGGAGGACCGAACGGTGCCTATATTTTTCCAAGTCGACGTACGTCGACATACTGTACAACACATTTGATTGTTTCAATAAACCTTCTCAGTTTTGTTCTATTCACGCGAGTTTTAACTCCTTAACCGGCAACGATCCCAAAAATATCTTGACCCTAACCTCTCGAACGAACTCCTCCGTCACCGAGACGTTACGGCACAACATACGTCACAAATGCGACAACCCACAAGTCAGTGCGAATTAAGAAACAAATCCTGGCCAAGACAAACATAGCAGGAGAAGGGTTAGACACCATATTTATGGTGATCCCAAAACTAATAAGAACCTGCATAATCGGAATAGACTTCCTACGGATACACCAGGGGAAGATCGACCTCCGAGAAAACAAAATCTACCTGAGTAACAAGGACGAACAATTTTCGATCTCCTTGGCTCAGCCGATGGAACAACCCAGCACGAAGGACTTAATTCCAGAATGCAACCCCATAAAGAAAGAAGAACTCCAAGTACAAGACTCAATAACGATCCAAGAAGTCGAGGAGAAACTTGCCGGCTGCACTAAACTCAGCCCGTTTCAATTAGACCACTTTAAGAAGACAATATGGAAATATCGAGGTGTTTTTAATAAGCAACCAGGCAGAATGAGCATCTATGAACACAAACTGAATGTGTCAGATGAAAAACCATTCGCTAACCGCTCCTACCCGATACCAGTGAAACTTCGAAATGCCGTCGAAAAAGAAATTGAACGGATGCTAAATTACGGTATCATCCAAAGGTCTAATAGCCCGTACGACAATCCGATTCTCCCGTCAACAAGAAGGATGGATCCGTCAGATTGTGTATTGACGCCCGCAAGCTAAATGAACTCCTCGTCGCGGATGCAGAATGTCCTCAAACTACTGAAGAACTCTTCCAAGGATGCAGCGGGATGAAGATGATGACGAGTTTGGATCTGGTCAGTAGCTTCTCGCAGATCCCACTCCATCCAGATTCAAGAAGGTACACCGCCTTCCTACATAAGGGAAAAAGTTACGAAATGAAAGTAACACCATGCAGACTGAAGACAAGTAGTACCTGCTTAATAAGAAGAGGGGACTACACCTTACATGGGCTGGGGGACAACACCATCAACTTCGTAGATGACATCCCGTGCGTTTATAAATCATCCGAGAAACAATGTAAATAGAAACCCGGTAAGAGGCATGAGCCTAGCCAGTGAATTAGATTTGGCGGAAATCCTCGAACAAAATCCTGTAGATCCAGACGCAAACGCAAAAGCGTTGATAGAATTAAGACATAGGGTGCGCTATCTAGAACGCGATAATCACGAATTAAGAAAAATCATTAAGGAAAGACTACCGCGGAATCTGCTAGAACTGATACAAGCAGAAATGCAGAAGTCAGGACGAGAGCACCAAGAAGCTCAGCAAAGACAGCAGGTAGATATCGCGAGTACAAGGATAGATATCGCGAATCTAGAAATTAAACACCATAAGTTAGATAATATTATACAGGATCTAAGGGAACAAATGGAGAGGATCTCACACCGTGAAACGGTCAAACGAAAGTTTAGGAATAAGCTTTTTAAGACCCAACGCACTATCGAAAAACGTTACAATATATATATTGTGACGTGGTGGATTTCACCCGTCTTGTCCTCGGCGGAAAATCACGCCGAAACGCGATACGGGCCGAAAGGCCATTGCAAAGTCCAGGCAGGATCCACCGACCGCAAGGGCCTAATTGAAAGTTCGATAGATTATTTTATTATTTTCTTTTGTTTTGCGTGTACTCTGCCGGAGTTCGAATAGGTGCTCGCTCGCCGTGCCCGTGAAGACGCGGAGAACGAGAGAGAGGGAGCCAGCTGGAGTCCCTGGAGGAAGGGAGCTGCGACACGCGAGGATCGACACTCGCGCTATCTGCGGACAGCAGCTCTACTGGCCCAGGAGGCGCGCGCAACGCGGGACAGCTTGACGTCACGCGGCAGCAACGCGCACTACTCCGCTGGTACTCAACCACGACGACTGGAAGCGGCGTACACAGCGCCACCCGACTGAGCACCACTACCGACCCCTATGGCATAGCGCCCATCGTCAGTTGCGCATTATATATTTCGCAGAATTATATTTCCGCGAGTTGGGAATCCAGGGACGCCTGGTGCACCCTCGCGCAAGAACGAATGTTACTCTTCGTAGGACCGAGCGGTACGAATTGTCCACAAGAGATGAAAATTATTAATTGTC
>NW_014332902.1:0-8668 GCF_000341935.2 Cephus cinctus | reverse complement strand
ATTCGGTATTGTCCGAAATCGTCGCGCTTCGCGCCGCCGATTTTCTTTAATAAACCGAACCATTTTCTTGAGATCGAAGTGTCCGAATAATTTTGTGTGTCGCGTGATCGTCTGACCCATCCGACCTATTGTTCCGAATCCCGCCGCCTCCGCGTAGCTGAGTTAGCCAACGTAGGCACGCGAAGACATATCGTAGAAACAGATACGTGGTTCCCGTTTTGGAACCTGGCGCCCAACAATACCTTAGGTATTTTCGAGAGTGAAATTTGTTAGCCCCTGGGTTGCCTGGAACGCGTAGGAATCGCGTAAAGGTGTGCGCCGGTCGGTCTTGCATTTTCCGGTGAGGTCGATCGCGTAAAAATACGTCACAATATATACATATATACATATATATATATATTTTACGATTGAAATGTTTTTACCCGATTTTCTACGGATAACGTTACCATAAGAAAATCATTAATTTTTTCGCTGAATCAACTATTTTGCATAGTCGTGTTTTACGGCATAGTCCGCTTCTTTTGAAATTAATATCCCTGCGACTGTAAGATGGCCGCAGGCTAGATGTACCCTGTTTTAATTCGTATCATGACGTCTCGGCAGACAGTCTGATCACTTACAGTAATCACCAGTTTAAAAAAATGTCATCTGTAGGGTAGATTAAAAAGTGTATTTTCCCATTGTACTCTGCGCGTGCTAGCCAGGGGTCACAAATGAGAATATTTCAAAAACGATCCGTACATACTCTCGTTAGCCGTAGCGTGTATAAACAAACGGGGAGTGGGCGATAACCGTATCACCAGGGCTATTATAGCCGATCACGCGTTCCACGAAGGTATGTATTTTCCGCTTACCAACGACGGCGCGCCCGAGGAGGAGAAGGATCGGTTGCTCTTAGGGTGCCTCAATCGTGTAGAGGAGGTTTGCCCAGAACCAAGCACCAGCACCGCGACGATGATACAATACGCTAACGGTAAAACATATACTTTAAAAAAAAAAGTTTACGACTAATTCACGTTTTTATTAAAAAAAAAGAACCAGGGCCATCGACAGCGCTGGATACGCGAACGGTGGAAGAAGAAGAAGAAATGAATTACGGTACATGGGGTATGTGTCATATAGCGTTGGAAAAGAAAAAGGAAAAAAAATGGGGTTGTGCTATTCATAAATTTTTTTTACAGATGAATTCATGGCTATAGCATCGGACGCCAGCGAAGACGACGACCAAAATTATGTCGACGATCGCTCCACCGTTTCCAGCGATTCTAACGAGCACGACCCATGTAATAATGATAAAACTACAGAAACCGCTCAAAATTTATCCGTGTGTATTTGTACTAGTTTCTCCACAAGTTTTACATCTAATTGTTGTCGCTAATTGATGGTCAATAATATTGCCAATACTATTTGATTTGTTACAAAGCGCTACAAGAAACTCCGATGCATCTCGTTGAGTATTTGTACAAAACTTTTCACGGGCAAATTATCTAATTTCGAATGAATCTATCGATTCACCCTGCAAGTAGCAAGTTATGAAACGAGTAAGAGCATCAGAAGTTTTTTGATTTCTTAACGTTCTGTTGATCAGTGCACAATGGACAATGCATTGCATGATTGCATTAGCATAGCAAGAAACGTTATCAATATTTTTTAATCCTTTGATGTTATGATGGACTTTAACAGTATTTTCTTGTATCATTTCTTGAACATCAATGATATTTGTGTCTGTTATCCACACGAAATCCTTCCTTTTTTGATGACGTTTCTTTGGAATAGGAATTTCTGGGACCACAGGTTTATATAATTTTTTTAATCGATTATATTCAACAATTGCTTCTTCACTTGCTTTGATGGATTGTGGATCGTAATTGATCCAATGCACTCCATCCATAGAGGTAACGCGCGAGAGGACAACGTAAATTTGACCACAACTGAACACATGATTGCCAGCATCGATGACGGCATTATTCAGAGTGAGTCCTTGACTCTTGTGGATAGTAATTCCATAGCTAAGAGAAATGGGAAATTGCTTACGAAATACAAAGGCACTGTCCATCACCTGAAACTTTACGGTAACCTGTTCTATTGAATATTCATTTCCTGAAGGCAACTTCATTTTTATCGCCTCAATATCTGTTCCATCTACAGTTCGTTGAACAGAAGTCACCTGACCAATGGTGCCATTAACAAGACCTAAAGTAACGTACTGGCACATCTCCTCATTGGAGGAGTCAGCCATAAGGAAAGGAAGGAGGACCTAAAGTAACGTCGATGTTTCTCCTAATCATTATCTTTGCTCCTATTTTAATAATTATACTTTTAGAAAGACCGGCAGTTCAAGAACTATCTTCATCATTTTTTGTCAGTATCGTAGAAATCTTCTTTTTTAAATAAACTGGACAATCGATAGTATCTCGTGCCAACAATATTATTTCATCCGACGATATTTGTTGCAACATTGCTGTATTAAGAACATCGCACATGTGACGAGTAGGTAACAAACAAACTGCATCACAGGGTAATTTATTAATGTAAGTGCAAAGTTCTTGTAATCTGAGAGCAGCAGTTGAAGATTTAAATTGAATTTGTCTGGATTCAAGAGTTTTTAAATCATTGTTCGTGACATTACCAATCCGGATTCTCGAGAGTAAGTCACGGTATGCTGTATCATTTCGTTGACGCATACTAATTGTTAACTCATCGTATTTGAATAAAGTAGTCCATAGATTAATCGTTCCTAGAGAACCCAGATATTTTTCTATTTTGGCTTTAAGTAAAGACACAAACGCCGGTTCTTCATATACAGGAGGAAATTGAAGCAAATCTCCAAATAGAAGAATATGTTTTCTACCAAACCAACCGTTATTACAATCAGTTGTGTCATATATTTCTGCTAATCGAAGATGTATGTACATCAAAGTGATATTTGAAATCATGGAAACCTCATCGATAATGAATAAAATGACATCTTTTAGATCATTTCTAAGAGTTTTTAAAACAAAATCTGATAATGGAGTATACTTAGGCGTATGGCCATGTTCCACGGGAAGTTGAAATAGTCTATGAATGGTTAAACCGCTTATATTAAACGCAGCTATACCAGTGGGTGCAGTAATTGCTGTGTTTTTACTCAAGTTTTGTTTCAACCAATGTCGAAGTGTTTTAATGAGAAAACTTTTTCAAGTGCCTCCTTCTCCACTAACGTAAAGACGTAAGATTTCGTTGTCCGATTGAATAGTATCTACGACTGTATCAAATATTCTCTTTTGATCTTTATTTAGCTCAGAAATTAATTGCTCTACGTTAAGTGTTGGAAGATTGCCACCAACAAGCTTAAAATCTTGCATGGCTTCCGCAGCTTCGACCGGTCGACATTCTAGAGAATTATTTAAAAAATTTTGATTATCTTCTTGGCTAACCGTTTCCATTTTTTTTCCACCAGTTCTTTCGCCCGATCGAAAGCAGTTTCAATTTCTTCCAATCGTTCATGATACTCAGTTGCTTCTGTTAATATCGATTTTGATGCATGAAACGCTTCTGCGTAGGTATCGCAACCATGTTTTAGTTCAGTCAAATCTCTCCATGGTTGAAATAACAGCAATAAAGCGAAAAAATATCGTTCTGGTTGATTATTTACATTATATCGGTAGTGATTGATCAAATAACCACGTTGCAATCGCCTTCTTATATACAAATTAGTACCGATTTTATATGATTCGACATATGGATTTGTGGGTTTAATTTTAGTAATATCGTACCACTTTGCAAAATCATAAAGATTTATTGATTCTAATTCTAGTGGTCTATTAGGATAATAATCATCGATTAACGAAGGACAGAAAATATCTGTAGAACCTTCGTCTAAAGCTTGTACTTCTTTTAATGATTTTACTTTTCTACTTCTAATCTGGTTGACATCTAACCATCTAATCGTCGTACTAGGATCCGTACCATGTAATGAGATACCTAATAGCGTATCTGCAGCCTCGAGAGCTCCGCATTCTCTATTGCTAATAGAACGTAACGCAATATTCCACAGACGACTGCATGCTGACTTTGTAGATTTAATTGCATCAAATGTTTCATTCTCGGTGCAAGATTCAGACTTTGTTGTATATTTGTTGATATACCAATTTAACAAAGCTGATTTTTCACCGACAAATTGGATATCCATGTTCCCTTCCCAAGCAGTAAGAATTGTTGGATTGTAATCATTGATATTCGCTTCGATATCTCTAGATCATAGAGTATAGATCATATGATCATAGAAGATCATAAAGTCTACTCTTAGTTTTTAATTTTCGTCGGCCAGCAATCGACGTAGCTATGTTTCTAATCACCATCGTATTTGTAATTGGTCGCGGAAATCCAAATCTGCAAATTCTACTGACCTTTCCTGCTTTATTTGTTTTACGACGGATTTCAGCTTGCAGTCTACATTCTACTTCGGATCTGAACGAAAGTTTATCAGAAATACTTTTAATATAACTTTCTGTAGATTTCCTCATCTTTATCGTCGTGTGTTCTACTATGATATTTTTATATTTCAATGCGATTTGTTTAGCTGCATTCATTTTTATTCTCGCTAGAATTTGTTTCTTATTACGATAATAAAAATTTTTATTGTTAACTTGCTTTCGACGAAAATTGACACGATTGAACTTTCTCTTTCGCACTTGTTCCCAATCGCGATTATCTGAATATTTGATACGTTTTTTAAGACGATTATCCTCAACGTTATCATGGTAATTTTTCCGTTTTAAACCCCGTAAATATTCACAATTTTTATCATAATTAATACGTTTCTGATCTTGTTTATTTTCTTTTAGTTCATTATACTTTATACGAGCTGCCTCCCGATTCTTATCAACATTAACAGCGTCACGTTTACGGGCGTTTTCGCGATTTCTGTCAATATTAACAGCGTCACGTTTACGGGCGTTTTCGCGATTTCTGTCAATATTAACAGCGTCACGTTTACGGGCGTTTTCGCGATTTCTGTCAATATTAACAGCGTCACGTTTACGGGCGTTTTCGCGATTTCTGTCAATATTAACAGCGTCACGTTTACGGGCGTTTTCGCGATTTCTGTCAATATTAACAGCGTCACGTTTACGGGCGTTTTCGCGATTTCTGTCAATATTAACAGCGTCACGTTTACGGGCATTTTCGCGATTTCTATCAACATTAATAGCATCATTTTTACGAGCAGTTTCTTGTCTTTTGTCTATACTAGCAGTATAATTTTTTCGAGCCACCCCCCGATTTTGTTCAGCATTGTCTGCATAATTTTTTCGTTTCCGTTTTAGTTTATCATGAGATACAAGCGTGCCGTGGTACATCAAGCGCCCGTGTTGTAAATGCTTTAAATGCGTATGAATAACGCGAAGAAATCTCATCTTCATTTAAACTTATTCCCTCTGCATTTGTGTTCAAATTAATTGCATTTTGCTTAGCCGAAGAAGATATTTCTTGTAATACATTTACATCACCCGTATTTAAAGCTTTGTCTAGGGATGATAAATTTGTATCTGTTTTAATCAATTTATAAAATAATCTTTCAATGTATCGTAGTTTAGGAAAATGCGGAGATAAAAGCTGTACAGCAAGAAATGTTGAATCACGAAGAGTTTGATCAATATAACAACTTTGTGAATGACCAAGTTTCGAATTACATAACTTGATAGCGATTTCTGTCAATATTAACAGCGTCACGTTTACGGGCGTTTACGCGATTTCTGTCAATATTAACAGCGTCACGTTTACGGGCGTTTACGCGATTTCTGTCAATATTAACAGCGTCACGTTTACGGGCGTTTACGCGATTTCTGTCAATATTAACAGCGTCACGTTTACGGGCGTTTACGCGATTTCTGTCAATATTAACAGCGTCACGTTTACGGGCGTTTACGCGATTTCTGTCAATATTAACAGCGTCACGTTTACGGGCGTTTACGCGATTTCTGTCAATATTAACAGCGTCACGTTTACGGGCGTTTACGCGATTTCTGTCAATATTAACAGCGTCACGTTTACGGGCGTTTACGCGATTTCTGTCAATATTAACAGCGTCACGTTTACGGGCGTTTACGCGATTTCTGTCAATATTAACAGCGTCACGTTTACGGGCGTTTACGCGATTTCTGTCAATATTAACAGCGTCACGTTTACGGGCGTTTTCGCGATTTCTGTCAATATTAACAGCGTCACGTTTACGGGCGTTTTCGCGATTTCTGTCAATATTAACAGCGTCACGTTTACGGGCGTTTTCGCGATTTCTGTCAATATTAACAGCGTCACGTTTACGGGCGTTTTCGCGATTTCTGTCAATATTAACAGCGTCACGTTTACGGGCGTTTTCGCGATTTCTGTCAATATTAACAGCGTCACGTTTACGGGCGTTTTCGCGATTTCTGTCAATATTAACAGCGTCACGTTTACGGGCGTTTTCGCGATTTCTGTCAATATTAACAGCGTCACGTTTACGGGCGTTTTCGCGATTTCTGTCAATATTAACAGCGTCACGTTTACGGGCGTTTTCGCGATTTCTGTCAATATTAACAGCGTCACGTTTACGGGCGTTTTCGCGATTTCTGTCAATATTAACAGCGTCACGTTTACGGGCGTTTTCGCGATTTCTGTCAATATTAACAGCGTCACGTTTACGGGCGTTTTCGCGATTTCTGTCAATATTAACAGCGTCACGTTTACGGGCGTTTTCGCGATTTCTGTCAATATTAACAGCGTCACGTTTACGGGCGTTTTCGCGATTTCTGTCAATATTAACAGCGTCACGTTTACGGGCGTTTTCGCGATTTCTGTCAATATTAACAGCGTCACGTTTACGGGCGTTTTCGCGATTTCTGTCAATATTAACAGCGTCACGTTTACGGGCGTTTTCGCGATTTCTGTCAACATTAATAGCATCATTTTTACGAGCAGTTTCTTGTCTTTTGTCTATACTAGCAGTATAATTTTTTCGAGCCACCCCCCGATTTTGTTCAGCATTGTCGGCATAATTTTTTCGTTTCCGTTTTAGTTTATTTTCTTTATTCAATGAATAATCTTCGCGTTCTTGAGAACATTTGCTCGTTGCTTCATTTGAATATTTAAGCCATTTTTGTTTATTAGTTTCATCCTTTCGATTTTCATACAAATTTTTTTCAAGTACGTTACTTTGATCATTGCGTTTACGTGCAGCGTCGGCATTTCGAAATAGAATTACTTGTAATGGAAGAACTGTTTTCTGTGGACCATAATGAAGATCTTGAGGAAAATGCTCTAAATGATATAATTCTAACATTCTAAGTAAATGTGGTCGCATTGAATAATGATCGTACCTAATCGTGTCTGGCTTTAACCCAAAGATCAATGATACTGCAAAAGCAATTGCAAACACGCCACAATCATTACCATTTGGCTGTTGTTGCACATTAGGAAATTTCACTGGTTTCTCGTCGAAAGGATAAAACGGGTATAATTTTTTCAAGAATATCTTATGATGCTCATGTAATCTTTGTTGATTTAATGAATCGTATAAGTAAATTCTCTTAGCATCATAGTAACTACATACCCAGTGCCCATCGTTTCGTCCGTAGCCACTATGTAGTATTTGTACGTGTTTATTGTTTTGTAATACTGGCTCGATGGTATCCGGACACTGCACTCTCCATGTCTCACGTGGTGAATAATTGGTAGAAGATCGCACAAGAGTTGCAAAATAATCCATATGGGTATCTTCTAACCATTCACCACGTTTAATAATATCCTTATCACGAACATTTAATTTTGTAACCATCTCGATTGACATTTATGAAAACTACAAAATATTTTATTGATTTCACGTCACTTCACACTCAATAACTTTGTCTTTTGTTCACCAATATTTCCTATATAAAAGTATAATTATAATTCAACTTCTGATACAAGGCAAAAATCGTTTAAAGAAATCACTCATGCAGATGAAGGCACGTGGAGAACTCAACCGAAATTGCTACTGTACAGCAGACGTCGAACAAACTATGATTGGTAGGAGAGTTATAACAGCGACTATAGTTTTCGGGTGCAGCGCTCGGAAGGATACTTTGGGTACGTTCCGATAGTTCCTGAAAACGTTGCGAGTATCGTTATGTCTCTTTACTCACATGCAATAGAGTGAGACACAACCATGTTTGCAGCGCATTAAGCAAATATTGGAACTCAGCTCAACTTCTAATACACGGCAAAAATCGTTTAAAGAAATCACTCATGCAGATGAAGGCACGTGGAGAACTCAACCGAAATTGCTACTGTACAGCAGACGTCGAACAAACTATGATTGGTAGGAGAGTTATAACAGCGACTATAGTTTTCGGGTGCAGCGCTCGGAAGGATACTTTGGGTACGTTCCGATAGTTCCTGAAAACGTTGCGAGTATCGTTATGTCTCTTTACTCACATGCAATAGAGTGAGACACAACCATGTTTGCAGCGCTTTAAGCAAATATTGGAACTCAGCCTTTGTCACTACCATTATGACGGTTTTCAAATAAATCATCGAGTAACATCTTCTTCTACATTTAAAGTGTTAACAGATCATGTGCTTTTATCAAAACAGATAAAAGCTGCAACGTATGATTTTAGGTTCTATTCTTAAATCGTATTATTAATATATGCCATATTAGAATTGT
>NW_014332901.1:0-22249 GCF_000341935.2 Cephus cinctus | reverse complement strand
GCTGAGCGGCCGGTCGGAAATGCGTATGCTGTCGAACCGCTATCGGTCGATAAAGTGTTAAGAGGGAAGAGTCACCAAATTTTTTCAAAATATATTTTTTGGAACATTCTAGCTTCTGAAAAATCCTGAGGATATTTAAACTTTCAATTGTAATTAATTATCTACGAAAGAAAAGAAATTCACTGAGTTAAAGCCTATATAGATACCTGGAGTGTCTAGATAGACTACTCAGCATGAGATATAGTATTTTTACAGTAGATTCTGGATTTTGGCAACAGGTCGTAATTCCAGTGTCGAGAACTGAAGGGATGGACACTCCGCCCCTTTCTTGACTACACAACCTCTCTCTGACGCTCGACAGGATCGTAACAAGCAGTATGAACTGTTATATAATCTTACATTGTGTGACATGCGTACCAAAAATATTAAGCTTTAGATGTAACGCCCCTGAAGCAGGTCCTTTACCATGAGTAATAAAATCGTTGACTGATAGGCTTGGAGAAGATCGTGGCGAGAATTGATGTGGCCAAAATCAAGAATTTACTGTAATAACTCTGCACAGGATTCTAAACAAGCCACCATTTATGCATTATGTCGTTTTATTTTCTTTCTGAAGGAATATATTACCCAATGAATTTTTTAGATTTTTAAAATATTACTATGAATAACCAGAATTTATTTGAATTCAAAAAAGCTCATTTCATAGTATCGTTTTAGTTAAATATGAGCCCTCACTGATTAAAATATAGATATTGGTATGATTTGATTCCTGCGCAAGGGTGTTGAAAAATGTAAGTTTTGGGAATTTAATGTTAGTTTTTCTTCTAAAATATTATTCGCTTGTTCAGACTTTTATTACCGTTTATTTAAAAACCTTAGCTTCGTATTGTGTTTTGTGCTGATGTTTTCATACAAATATTGAATACAATATTTATAAGAATTACACCATAAGTAAATTTATATCACAGTAATATCTTTTTCTGACACATTAGGTGCTATGAGGTGCTTTCCATAAGTAGATACATTTATTAGCATTTACACGATCGAAACCACCATCTGAGAGGTCCGCGGCTGATTTTGGGGTGGGGGAACAGTGGTTTGTGCAGTGGTTCGGATAAAATGCTTGGTATACTTTTTGCACAAAACCATCGTAATGGTTTCGACAGTAGTTTGGTTGGTGGTAGGGCCTGCTAGGGAATATCTAAAAAATGTTAAATTCTTTCTAACTTTTTCTTCTAATTTCAATTATTCCATATCATCTCTAACGTGTTTTTGATTTTTTTAAATATTGCATGTTAAAGTTTCTAGTCATATATTAGTACAGTAGGGTGAGGCACAAGGGCCCAATGAAAACTTTTTTATAACCATATCTGAGGTAAATATGACCAAAAGAGTCAATACTAAAAAAAAATTTTAAATGAATGTTTTTTTCTACAATATGTAATGTAACGAAAGTTTTTATTGGCGTGAAAACCTGAATCGCGGAAAGAACAAAATATCCCGTCACAAGTACACGAATTCTCACGAGAGAAACAATCGCGACTATAACCGGCAACAGACCTGGGCGCCAGGTATTCTCTAGGAATACCGATTTCACGAAACAAGATATCCGGTAACCGCTTTTACGACAATTCGATCGACAACGCACTAGCTCAGCCTGTTCACCCTAAAACAGCAAGGATAGATGGGCGGGGATCTTTGATTGGGAGTTCGCAAAATCACGAAAAGTCACAGAACCGAATTTCAACCAATTATAACAAAGCCCTTTTTATTAGGATATAAATAAAATTATAAGTGCAGAAGGGTGGACCGCTCGATAGCTAGATCCCCAATTACGTGAAATACTCGGGTACGAAAGAACAAAGTTTTGTACTACAATATGGACAATATTAACAA
This sequence comes from Cephus cinctus, assembly GCF_000341935.2. Lineage (NCBI taxonomy): Eukaryota > Metazoa > Arthropoda > Insecta > Hymenoptera > Cephidae > Cephus > Cephus cinctus. The sequence goes on along the minus strand of NW_014332901.1, from coordinate 20,353 downwards.
CAGGAGTGATATGCCGAAAATCGGTCGCGTATAGATGACACAAAAAAAATTAGTACTCGTCGGGTACGAATCGTACGATAGCCCTAGCAACCGTACTACATAGGTATAACTAATAACGCATCCTTCACGGACCGATAACCCTGAGGTTGGAAGTATTACGATATAGCACTATTACTAGAAAACGCTATGCAAGGTCATATCACAGTATTTCGGAATTTGAACAGAATAAAGCACGGATATAACAGTAATAAGACAATGGTGAATAAAACTAATATTCGCGAGAATGAAATAAATAAGAAACAGGTAAACTTACAGAGTCGTAATTCTTTCAAATAATCGGAGCAAAGTAAGACGATAGCAAATATAGACTAAGGTACGTCTCGATATTGAGAAGCAATAACGATACGTAGGCTCAGTGGCCACACTCCAGGATCCAGAAAATCACTCTATTAATTAGAACGCAATAATTCTTATCTAAATTATACAATTCTTTGTTACAATAGAAAGAGAGACGATAACCACGGAATTTTCCCGAGTACGAAAATAGTCTCGAATCAGAAGGATTCGAGAGCGATAACCGACGGCAAGATTGCCAGGAAAATTCCACGTTAATTGAACCTCAGAACTCACCGGTATTAAGCGAATTTGCAAGACGTCTATTCACCACCACAGACTGCCAGCCAGAGAGCGATCTATCGGCTCGTGTACGCTCGGTGGTGACATCCCCACCCTTAATCTAGAGTCCCTTTAGTAAGAGTCCGGCCAACGGCAGGGCTTGTTAGTGATTGGCTCCGCCATATTATGGGCTCTTTCCGGAATAAACTGGTGTGTGTGAATACGTATATGGGAGAGATTCTCATTGTGTAGTGTGGGTAGTGTTAAGCCCTGTACGGCGGGTTGCCTGTACTTGGCGCCAGACTCGACCGAGTCTAGTAGGATCCATGGAGTGTGTTGCCGTGATGGTGTTTAGAGTGCGTGGCGGTAATCCGTCACGCCTAAAAACGCGAGAGCTACCCTTGAAATGTGACGGCAAATTTTTGCCACGTCAAAGTATACAACCTTTTTCTTTTACTGAAAACCTATATTATATTATCTTTTGAACATATTTTTTCAACAAAACTATATTTTAATATTACAAACTCTTGTTAACAATATTTATTTGTATAATAGACAATTATTCTATGTAACTGAAAATTATTTTTACCATCTTTTTAATTATTTAAAATCATTTGATTCTTTATTAAATGATTTATTCATTAATTTTATTACATTTATCAAGAAAATTACTGACAATCACAGGTATAATAAGTACTAATCTCATCTTCTATACCCTTGCATTTATCGTGGACCCATTTTGTACAAGTGTTGCATTGAATCCATGATTCTGGTGAATACAGCTGTTGATAAAAAGTGCATGGTACATCATCAACTGATTCCCAACTATCCCCATATTAACTATTTGAATTTTAGTATTTTAATGATCTTTTTTCTTCTCTTCATTTTCTTCCCGTTTAATTTTTTATCTGCTTTTTCTGAACTAACTCATTTTAATATGGGGAGCCGTAATTAAGCATGCGTGTGAAGTTAGCAGATGAACTTTCAGCAGATCACAAATAAATGGGAGTTCTGTTTGCATGCAACTGGGTTCTACAGTTCCGGGTATATCTTAGTAATAATTCTCGCTATATTACCCGGAAAAAACAAGATTGAAAATATGATCTGTTACGGAAAGTTTGCAGATCATTTTTTCAATCTTGGTTTTTTTTGGGTAAAATCACGAGAATTATTACAAAAATGAATCAGGAACCACAAAACTCAGTTGTGTAGGATATTAGATAGCAACGATGGTAGGATCATCAGAGAGTTCAAGCGCTTAACTGAAAAAGATGTATAAACAAGTTAGCCTTTTACATTATTAGAAGGCCTATCTTAAAGCGTGTCTTGTCGGCTTGCTCGTCGGAAGGGTGCTCCCGTTTTTCGCGTGCACATGAGATGACTTAGCTCGCAGACCGAGAAGGGGTGGATCTGGAACTTTCTGCCTTTCTTTTTGGGACTTTCCATGTCCATATGACACTCTGCAGTCTTCGTGCCGTCACCGTCACCTTTCGCTATAATCTTGGGAAATTCTAGACTAACGATATTGTCTATTACTCCGATTTTAAAACATCTGCAGCGCAGCCCGCTACAGTTCTTGCTTAGGCTAACATTAACCTATGCTAACCTATCTTATACATTATTGAACATATTTTCTCGACACTACAGTTGTATGCGAAAAGAACTCATGTTTATTTGTGACCTGCTGAAAGTTGATCTGCTAACTTCACAAACATTTATTTAGCTGAGACATTAGTTCCACTTTGAGGGATTTATTTATCCTTCGGTTCTTAAGGAAATGGCACCCCAAAGTGAAACTAATGTTGTGGCTCGACTACAGACCTTCTGAATTTTTCAGAACTTCTTAAGCTCTCATGATTATGACAACGTCATAAACGTCATAAACGTCATTATTCTGAACTCTTTTTTGTTCGTCGTGCTCGGACTCTTTGATTTCTTCTGCATTGTTTTGCAATCCTTGTCTTTCTTGTTCTTCGCCCTCTAACTCGACGTCTTCGTTTTGTTCTTCATCTTCTGACTTTTCTCTTTTTCTTCAATCAAAAGATGACTTAAATTTCTTTCTAAATCTTTTAAAGATGCTGAGTTGCTAATGGGAGGTTCAAGAGTCTTGTTACTTATGAAGGCTCATTATCATTGAAAATGTCTGTATCAAATGGCCACATTTCTATTTTTTGGGCTATTTCGTACTGTTCCTTCTTTAACCGCTTTTTTAAAACTAAACTAAAAAGTTCAGATACTTCTTTTGGAGCCACCACTGCACCTGGATATAATCGAAGCTATTCTTTGACTTTGCCAGTATAAAAACAGAAATAAGTTGCACAAGGCTAATATAACCTATGTGTACGATGGGCTGATATGTACAGCATGATAACGTTGCGTTCCTTAGCATATTCAATTATGTCGAAATTATTAATGTGGATATTGGTCATCAAGCAAGACTGGAATTGGTTTTTCTTCGGTAGATTTCGTTATTTTAACAAACTACTTAAAATTTCAAAAAAGAGACTACTTTCCGTCCAACCTGTAGTATTATTGTAAATACTCTCCAATGGTCTAGTAAAGTGTTCTTCAATAAACTTGCTGATACTTCTTTTCAAGGAACACAAACATCGGTGACATATAATTTCCAGGCGCTGATATGCACACTTCAACTATCACCAAGTGTCCTGTCCTCTTTCTCCTAAAGTACAATAACTACTTCGACTTAGGTTTTTCTCCTAGTAGCTATTATTTATGATATATACTTAGGGGTGATTGTGATTTCTATTTCATCCACGTTAAACATTTATTTAACTGTTAAATTGCATTTTACAATCAATAATTATAGCAATTGAAAAAATTTTAGACTAAAACTTTGTTAAAGACGCCTGCGAAAGTTGTAGAGGTAGCCTCCAATTGTCAAAGAGATATTGCATTTTTATGATATTTCAAGAAGTCTTTCATCCAGTCTTTACCCGCCATTCCATTCATAAAAGAATATTTGATTTGATTTATTTTTGCAAGCTGAAATGTCAGAATCCGAAATTCTTTCGATGTTAAACTGTGTCGCAGCTCTTCGTGGTTCTTATTTTTGAGGGGTTATATACCCCCAGTCGAGCGAAAAATGAGGTTTTTTAGGTAAATATAATTGTTTTGAATACTGTTAATAATTACAAGATAAGAGAAAATTTCGGTAAATATTTAGCAGAGACTAATTTCCTATACAGAAAATTAATTATCAAATGCCTTAAGGAAATTAAAGCGTCTAAACGCCCTATTTATTTATGAGCTAATTACTAATTAACGCAAATATACACGTGTCGTTTTAAATAATGTTTATTTATATTATTAAGAGTCGAAAATGTACACATGAGCTCAATATAAATTGAATGTATGAGCACTATGTTATATGCTGTTAAAAAGCTTTTTCAGTTTCGCATCGACATTTCAAGATCCACCGGGCTGATGTGTATTTTCTTGTTGGAGGATGTTCCCAGGAGTTGTAGTTTTCAGTTCATGTTTTTAAAAAAATGATAGAACGACAATCAACGAAATGGAGGCGATATTCTTTACATTTCCGATTTTGTTAGTAAATGTTGTAGTTCATCATTCAATAACTGAAAAATTATAATTTTCGTGGTATCGCCTATGAATGCGTTTAAAATAGGGCGGTCGTTCTTGGCCGCACTTGCTTTTACTACTCGTTGGCTGATATCGATGTCTAATTCTTCTAAAAGTACTAAGAATTTCTTAAATTTAGCTGTTACAAGATAGATTGCAATTTCAATTATTTCTTTGCCGCCGTACGTTTAATTCTAAAAAAATGTAATATTTAAATTTACAAATACATTCTAATAATATTTAAGATCGGTTTGACTATCGAGTTTAAGTCAAAAGTAGTATTCACTTAAATATTATTATTGCAACCTATAAAAATAAAATAAATACCTGTTGTCAATTTTTTTGGTAATATATTATTGTCTTATCAATTTTACATTACCAGAATTCTACAGCCAAATATAAAATAATTTCTCGAAAAATATAAAAAATGTAAAAAAACAATTTCGAGAACCAGTCGAGATCTAAGTCGACATGAAATGAGTTTAAGGTTTTCGAGGGTTAACTTTGTCCCAATCTCAGTTCTCATTAGAACTTCAAAGCTGTGAAATGTAACATAGGTTCTACTTTACTTATTGGTAATCTTTCCCTATCTAAAAAATCTCATATAAGTTTGGAAAACCTCGTTACATTTTTGACGTTTAAATGAGTTCAATATTTTCGACTCAGAATAGGATACCGTAAATATTGACTGGCTTCTTGTATCCGGCAGAGAAGACACGATCTAGCCGAGCACCGATATTGGTCGATTAGAAAATTTACTACTCATCCTAGGAATTTTACCCAGTGTGAATCCGGTACACTGCGAACAGTATTCCTCATAACCAAGTCCAGGTTGAAGTCCTACCCGTCAATTTAGCGACATTCCATGGGTCGTTGCTCCAATTACGTTTCCAAAAGCGGTCTTGCATTGTGGATGTGATCAGAGGTATTCTAAATAAACAACCATGGCTTAGTCAGGAAAATGCCGTTGATATATACAGGATGTTTTTTTTAACTTGAGACATCGAAATATCTCAAGAAATACGCATCCTACGAAAAAATGTCCGTAATAAAAACTTTTTAGTTTCGAGGGGGCAAAGCGATTTTGCAAAAATGTACACCAAAACCCCACCCCCTGAGGACAGGAGGGGGGTAACTTTGAAATTTCAAATAGGGACCCCTATTTTTTATCACAGATTCAGATTCGCCTTTAAAAAATACGTAAGTTTTGTATGAAAATTTTTTTTCAATTCGAGACGAGTCGTCTTTCACAAACCATGTTAATCAATGTTAATGTTAATGTTAATGTACGGTTAATCGACACAAAATGCATTATTGAAGTGTAGAAAAGCCACATTGGTTGCGTGAAGTTCAACATTAGCGTCCATGGTCTGTGAATGTTTGGTGTGGGATAATTGAAGATGAACTTATCAGTCTGTATTTTATTAGTGGTAATTTGAACGGCGGAAAATACCGTAACTTTTTAGAAAATGAACTTCCAGTATTGCTTGAAGACCTAAGCTTGGAGGTGCGACACGACATGTGGTCTTAACCTGATGGTTAAGTAGTAAAAGTATGGGAGTTCTGGATATAGATTCCTGCACCGACATAATACCGACACTCCAGAGCCTTCGAAGATGGGTGTCCGTGCTAAGTTACCGTCGTGAGCTCTACGATTTCTGGAAGTGACGTCATCAGGACCCTCGATTCCAAGAATTTTCGCTCGAGCCTTCGAAGGTGGGTGTCCGTGCTAAGTTACCGTCGTGAGCTCTACGATTTCTGGAAGTGACGTCATCAGGACCCTCGATTCCAAGAATTTTCGCTCGATTCCGGGAATTTTGCGTCACATTCCGAGAATTTTGCGCTCGATTCTAGGAATTACTCAAGATCTGAAATAAAAAATGAAAATATAAGTATTCATTAGAATTTGACAAGGAATGTCAGTTTTCACGCGCTTATGATTGGCTTCTTTTAATCTTTAATAATTAATAAACTAATTAAAAGTTTTGATTTTTGTTAACGTCAATATTTTTATTTTTTCACGCCGGATCTAACGGTATGTCTCTTGTCCGGGTCTTAGGAAACACCCTGTATATAGTATACAGGGTGTTTTTTTAAACTTGAGACATCGAAATATCTCAAGAAATACGCATCCTACGAAAAAATGTCCGTAATAAAAACTTTTTAGTTTCGAGGGAGAAAAGCGATTTTGCAAAAATGTACCCCAAAACCCCACCCCCTGAGGGCAGGAGGGGGGTAACTTTGAAATTTCAAATAGGAAGCCGTATTTTTTATCACAGATTCAGATTCGCCTTTAAAAAATACGTAAGTTTTGTATGAAAATATTTTTTCAATTCGAGACGAGTCGTCTTTCACAAACCACGGTACGGTTAATCGACACAACATGCATTATTGGAGTGTAGAAAACCCACATCGGTTGAGTGAAGTTGAGCATCAGCGTCCATGGTCTATGAATGTTTGGTGTGGGATAATTGGAGATGAACTTATCGGTCCGTATTTTATTGATGGTAATTTGAACTGCGGAAAATACCGTAACTTTTTAGAAAATGAAGTTCCAATATTGCTTGAAGACCTAAGCTTGGAGGTGCGACACGACATGTGGTTTCAACATGACGGTTGTCCAGCACATATTTCGGGAATCGCGCGGGAAGTACTGAATCGCGAATTTGATGGTCGATGAATCGGTAGAGCAGGTCCGATAAATTGGTCTGCCAGATCGCCAGATCTTACGTCGCCGGATTTCTGTTTGTGGGGTCATCTAAAGAGTCAAGTTTATGAAGAAGTGCCAACAACTCGTGATAACATGATAAGTGATCAAGTGAATCAGGTCTGCTTGTGGAAAAATAACACCAGACACACTTCGCAGTTGTGATGAATCTTTCGAAGCTCGAATTAACAAATGCATCGAAGTGGGAGGACACCATTTTGAGCACTTATTGTAAAAGGTTAATTAAAAGCAATCACTCCGACGGTGAGAGGCAAGGGGACTTACCGAAATCAAGCATCCCGAAGGGAATAGGCCACTACTACGTCCATGTCGTTATTCCTGGATAGAGCTAAAAGTAGTGCCTACATTTAAATTGATTACAATTGAACGGTCCTCCTGAATACATTTAACACGTCTCATTTACCTTTCGTTTAGAAGCGTTATCCTTGAAATAATCAACAATTTCATTTTTCGCCATTGCAGCGCCATCTATCGCGAAATGAAAAAAAATTTTCATACTAAACTTACGTATTTTTTAAAAGCAAATCTGAATCTGTGATAAAAAATAGGCGTTCCTATTTGAAATTTCGAAGTTACCCCCCTCCTGCCCTCAGGAGGTGGCGTTTTGGGGTACATTTTTGCAAAATCGCTTTTCCCCCTCGAAACTAACAAGTTTTTATTACGGACATTTTTTCGTAGGATGCGTATTTCTTGAGATATTTCGATGTCTCAAGTTTAAAAAAACACCCTGTATACTATATACAGGGTGTTTCCTAAGACCCGGACAAGAGACATACCGTTAGATCCGGCGTGAAAAAATAAAAATATTGACGTTAACAAAAATCAAAACTTTTAATTAGTTTATTAATTATTAAAGATTAAAAGAAGCCAATCATAAGCGCGTGAAAACTGGTAACTCCTCCTCAGTCTCCTCCCATTGGGGACAGCGAATCACTCATTTCTAAACAAAAAACATTTTGCATTATTCTTTTGTTTATTTCCGTTACTATATTTACGTATCCACCGGTCATTGTTTTTATGGGGAAATGAATGATTGGCTGTCCCGGATGAGAGGAGACTGAGGAGGAGTTACCAGTTTTCACGCGCTTATTATTGGCTTACTTTAATCTTTAATAATTAATAAACTAATTAAAATTTTTTATTTTTGTTAAGGCCAATATTTTTATTTTTTCACGCCGGATCTAATGGTATGTCCGGGGCTTAGGAAACACCCTGTATACCATATATTATAAATTTGTCGCGTCTAGATCCTTCTGGCTCGTTGGTTTTGTTTGTTTTTGAGTGTTCGGTTTATTTAATTGTCTGAATAATTTCCATTATTGAACTTTTCTATCACTTCGTTTAGGTATAAGTCAGTGCTTGAATTTCCTTTGGTATATGAATGAATCTGAATCAGATCTTTTGGGATGGATAATCAATCCGTAAAACTTCTATTGATATGTGAGATATTGATTAAAGTTTTGATTTATATTACTAATTTTGCAGGACAAGGTAGGTTAAGGTAGAAGCACTATATTCGGCTTCAGTTCTATCTCTCGGAAATAGTAAGGATGGATCGAGGACCTGTACAACGGCTTTAGTTCTATCTAGGACGGTTTCGCGTCATTTGTGAATACTCTGATTCTGGTATCTTGGATAAATTTGAGAAGTTCTTGGTGTATTTCATACGCAAGTTATGAACTTCACTCACGACCCTAATCTGAACTTTAATTTTATCTTCAATTGTACGACATTCCACGACTCTGATGTTGTTCTCTTAGTTTCCAAATCTACATCGTCCAGAATGTGTCTTCTGACTCCCTTTTTATAGTCGTAAAACTACTTGTGATTGGTCAATATGAATCCTCTTCTTCAAATTTATTAACGTATCGATTGACAACTAGCCATTTTCCAATAATCAATATACTAAGTCGTACGCTATAATTTGAATCTCCTTGAATGTTATCCAAGAAAGTTCAAACTTATACTTTTATTTATATCTTCATTGTTCAATATTAATACAATATGATGCAACATTTAATATCGTTAATGTGTCATATAATTATGTATTATTTATGGATTTGGTTATATGATATTAAATGATTATATGAATAACATTTGATTACTTGACTAAATAACTGTAAGGCATGGGACCTAAAAATATAATGATAATATAGTAGTGCATTTGACTTACTCGTTGTGCGGTATGTCCTCTTCCTGCTGCCAACTGACATCCGCTCCCAGTAAAAACAAAATTCCGAAACATAACATTTTGTTGATTAACCGAGACATTTTCTTGAACACTTAGTATTATATAACTGTTTGTCAATAGTCACTGTTGTGCTGTGTGATAAACATTTATTTTTACAGTATATATTACTTTTGCATTACGTTTCAACAAGTTAACACTGCATAATTTAACGCATAAATGGAGTATATATTTTTATAAGATTTTATAAACTATATTTGAAGTTTAACGGTCTTAAATGTGTTTCAAAAAATGATTAAATTAGGCTGTAGAAAAATAAAGATGTTAACAACTCGATGTTTGCAATACACCAGGAAATTTTCGTTGTAATTAAATTATTACTACTAGATCAAAGGTCAAAATGGAATCGATTTAGAGAAAATAAAAGGATTCGATCCTTGTTATATAATTACAGATCGTTGATTTTTTAATTCACTAAGAAAGGAAGCTTCACATAGAAGAATTTATATACAATTAACTGTTACTGAGGTGAAAAAAAAGAAATTTTATTTTCGATTTTCAATATTAATTACTGTAAGTAAACGTTATATACTCTATTTAAACGTGATATATAAATAAGAATATAAATTGGATTTAATTCGATATCATGAATTCACTGCATATTTGGTTTTGAATGTCAAATACAATGTAAGAAAGCTCCTTCGATAAACAATCGATAAAATTAAATGATTAACTCGTAAATACGAAAAATGAATAATGTCTTTATATTCGTGTAAACTTCATTCTACAAAATACACTAATACACCACGTTTATATTATATATCCTAACCACAATAACGTTTAATCATTTTCTGCCAATTGTATCGAATTAATTCAGTCAATCACAGGAATCAGTCAATGCAATTAGTAAAAGTCAATGACCGCAATGGTGATAAAATTACGAAATGCAGCATTAAAAGTGTCACAAGATAATTGAGTAGATCATAAATAAATTTAAATAAAACCTATACAAAAACTGGTTGAAAGAAAACCGAAAAAAAAAACCTTTGAGGAATAGATGGAATATTTTTAATGAATAGATCAGCAAATATCATAGAAGGAAAAAATTAGAAAAAGCAGTAAGGGCGGAAAGTAACAAAAGAGGAGAGTGCAGGTGCCGGCCGGTAAGAAGAAGGTCGCATTGTCGAGAATTTGTTCGTGCGGTAGGCGTATACTCATGACTTGGTACTTAACGCTGCAGACTCTACATCTGCAGCGCAACTATCTACACGATTATCAATAAATTTCACTATGGATAACTTCGTTTCTTTTCAAATCTTTCATCAATACAGCAAATACTGATCCTAACTTCTCCACATGATTATCATTAGTGTCGTTGCCCATTTATGATAAAAAAATGAGTTTGAAATATATTTAGCTATCGTAGCAAAATTTGTGAATAAAACTGTTTGTAAAATATCTATGTTTACCCTCACATTATCGTACGTTCTGCACACTATCACTATAATCGAAGTTGCAATTTATGCAATATCCTTATTATAATTTGTGAGGCATTTTTTTCAAATTAATTTATTGATAAATTCGTATTTCGTATTCGTATGATAAATCGTATAAAATTCTTATTACGATTCACCAACGTTTGTAGAACTTTCTGTGCTCTAGGCGTAAGGATACGTAAAAAAACGTTGAACTTCATAAAAAGTGACATATCTTCATTATGTTACATTATAAATGGAGAGTCAGGCTGCCTTATATCAGAATTTTATCAAGTTACATTAAATCTTTGATTGAAAAGTATTATCTGAAAATATCGAGTATTTGTCGATAACCGTATAAAGAATTATGCTGTTACACACGAGCGCCACAAGAAAAGCAGCTCTGCTCACACACTACTTTTCTCCCAGAATATCGTAGAATTCACTTACAACACTCCACATAAAGGCCCGTCAACAAAATATTTCATTCCATGCCACTAGCCCATTAAACCATCTTCTTGCTTTGGACTAACTCAATTCAAGATACTCGTTCTACTCACTCTACATTTCCTGGTTACCCTACTTATCTTACACGTCCTATTCGGCCCCCTCTTGTTCTCTTCCGAAAGATTCACACACCCGCCTTTCACTGAACAGTAAACGTACGATCAGGCAGCACTAAACATCATTAAGCAATATTCTTCAATTTACGCGGCTTCCTCTGAGGTGTTTTCACAAGACGAATCGAAAGAAGATAATAGAAGCGACACGATTGCCAGACCGTCAGCACGCGCGCGCGCATTACTCTTACTATGTCTACGATGGCGACGGGCGTTTTAGGTATGGTTTTAGGAGTTGGGGCTTTTCTGGTGGTGTGAGCGACTAGGATGGATGAGGAAGGTGGTAGAGGGAGCGAATCCCGGACGCCGCATGCCTCCCCATCATTCGGAACAGGGCGCAAGCTCGGCATCATTGATTCAACCTATCTAACTATACCTTACGTAAAGGTATTCCTCTATCTGTAAGCGAGTTGACACGACCCCACCTCTTAGACCAGCGACGCGAGCATTTATGTAGTTCGTACGCCATAGAGCTTATAGTCATGCGCGCATGAGAGCCTATACTATGCATTTCTCGTACTGTTCTTCTACCATCTCTACGACACTTTTACTGTGTTTATATTGTGCTGCTGAAAATTTAAAGAATTTCACTTTTCAAGGAACTATAATTTACCAACACATAATTTAAAGATATCAATGCAATAAAGTTACTTGTGTCAATCTTAATATAAATACATCGTTTATTGCAAAACTTTATAAACGTAATATAAATTAGGTTATGCGAATATAGAAAATACCACTGTTTTCCAAAAATAAATATAAAAGGTTTATAGATAAAGTACATTGTATCTCATCTATCAACAACAAGTAATTCCAGAAGAATAGATTTTCAAACGGCAATAACTTTTGCATTATATATATAAAAGACGAATTTGTCATTTATATAGGAATACATATATTGTAAGTATAGCACGGTACGTATTAACACAGTTAATCTTTATAAAAAGTAATTCTGAATAGTGCTTAAGACCTGACAATTTTATACCTTCTGTTGTGTGCACGAGGAGACATAATACGAGATAACTAGGTTTTGCTTTTTAGGCTACATTTTTTCACAATTAGAATAATATAGTTTAATCAACCGCCTGTATCCAATTTTATTTTTTTTTGCGTTAAAAGATTCTGAACAAATTCGTAGTAATAACTAACCTATAGTTTGTGTAACCTTATTTTTTATTTACAAAAAAGCAATTTTGCAGGTAACCTTCAGCAGTTTTTCTTAATACTTTAGTGTATTTCAGTCATATCCTGACATAAATATGATATGAGGCCATATATGTTTAGGATCACTCGATTCTTTACTTTAGATTTGAGATGGATGACTTAAAAAATCCCTAATTATATATTTCAAAAGAATTGAATGCAATTTATTTTTATCTGACATATTTGGACCACCATTTTTATGTCTGTAATTTTTATTTCATATTAGTCTTTCTAAAAATCTCTGCAGACATATACGCAGTTATGGTAAATCTTTTGTATTAATAGTCATTATTAATTTTATACTACCTACTATACAGGGTGTTCCAAAACTACTTGACCCGGTGGGTATGGCGGTGTTCGGGAGGCTTCACACATCACGAAAATGACCTTCTTTTTGTCCGGAAGGTCATAGTTTTTAAATGGGAGCAGGTCAAAGTTGACCAATCAGAGGGAGGCGTCAAGAGAAACGTAGGCACCTACGAACTGTGAGTTTTCTTCCCTCGCTTTTGTTTCTCGGTAGCTTGTTTCTTGTTTCCAATAAGCATGTCTTCGGCTGACGTCATCCTGCCCGAAGCCGCCGAGAAACAAAAGCGAGGGAAGAAAACTCACAGTTCGTAGGTGCCTACGTTTCTCTTGACGCCTCCCTCTGATTGGTCAACTTTGACCTGCTCCCATTTAAAAACTATGACCTTCCGGACAAAAAGAAGGTCATTTTCGTGATGTGTGAAGCCTCCCGAACACCGCCATACCCACCGGGTCAAGTAGTTTTGGAACACCCTGTATAGTAGGTAGTATAAAATTAATAATGACTATTAATACAAAAGATTTACCATAACTGCGTATATGTCTGCAGAGATTTTTAGAAAGACTAATATGAAATAAAAATTACAGACATAAAAATGGTGGTCCAAATATGTCAGATAAAAATAAATTGCATTCAATTCTTTTGAAATATATAATTAGGGATTTTTTAAGTCATCCATCTCAAATCTAAAGTAAAGATCTTCTAATCTAAAATCGCATAGTCAGACACACAAATAAATGCATTATAATATATGTACATTATAACAATAACGATACACTTTTATCTAGGTATTCTAGTATCGCTCAAAATACAAATTTTCGCAATTACGACTCGAGGCCACATCGCATTCATAGCACCTTTTTAAGAAAATAAAGCATACTTTTTAAGAAAAATATCTCAGGACAGCTTACTTCAGAAGCGGCACAAAAGATTCTGGACTTCCCATAGAGCTTGGAAGATAATAAGGTGGACCGATTAAGAGCGATTACGAGAAATCAGCAAATACTTCACGTAATTTCAGCAATTTGCTTTAGAAACGTACGTGAACAAGTTGACGAGCAGTAATCGGGGAAAAGGGTACTATGAAACGTGCGAAATTACGTTGTGAGTCTAACTCATCAGTGTATGGCAGTGCCTTCACTCAGTAATGACGTAACCTGCAATGTTTGCAGAACTTTGGCAAGTATCAAAGTTACGGAACGTGACTTCAGCAAGGGTATCAATTATACTTTTATGTAATTTTTTGTAATACTTTTAATGTTTGGAGAAACTTTACGTAATTTAAACAATATTTTAGGATTATTTCAAAAGACTTCAACCTATTTTCTAATACTTTATAGTTTTAAGGATATTCTCTATAAATTTGAAGTTAAATTTTGAAAAATTACCTGAAATGTAATCATGTTCAGAGAACAGTGTACAAATAGAAATTGATGCCGGAAGATAGATTTTTCAAATGTATGTGTAAAGTCGACACAAAGAATTCCCGTCGTTTTGCTGTATTGTTGAGTAGAAAAATAGAAATCTACCAAAAGGAAATCACAATTGGACTTTTATAGCCCAGTCGTGATAAACCGTAAAAATCGGTGATATTGCATTAATTAATAACAGCTTCTTCAGCAATCATTGGGGGGGAGGGGGTCATTGTTAGTCTAAATCCACCCTTGCTGCTGCAGTCGCCATCTTGAATTTAAAAATGAATTCCTTATTTATTAAATTACTCGTTTATTTTTAACTTTACACTGAAGGTGGCAATAACCACCAAACTTGAAGCAAATTTTATTTTCTACAATTTTGGTCATTATCGTTTTTTCCCTTGGGTCGATATTTTTCAATTTAGACCCGAAAAGGTGGGGTGAAATTTAATTGTTTCATTATTTCGTTCATTGTTGACTTTTACGAATGAACAAACGTGTAGGAAATTAAATTCCCTACAACTTTGGTCCTTACCCTTTCCTTTTTTTTCCTAGGGTTGATGTTTTCGGACGTGCGTTTACGGTAAAGAGAACAAGAGGTGTAAATAAATTGTTTCTTGAACTATTTAACAACTGCGTGACTTCTTACAATGAAAAGCTGAAGTTTTATTATTTTCGAATTAAAATTTTGATCATCTTTTTTTTCCTAGGGTCAATACTGATCTATCAATATGGCGAACCTTTTTGTGTACGGAGAATCCACAAGCAAACCGAATGAGTTCACGGTGAAAAAACGTGGTGTTCAGACACACTTCAAACACACTAACGACCGAAGTTGTAGGGAATTTAATTCTCTAGAAGTTTGTTTATTATCGTTTATACGTAAGATTCAACAATAAACAAGATAATATAATAATTAAATTTCACCCCACATTTTTGGGTCTAAATCGAAAAATGTTGATCCTAGGAAAAAAATGGTAATGACCAAAATTGTAGAGAATAAAATTTGCTTCAAGTTTGGTGGTTATTGCCACCTTCAGTGTAAAGTTGAAAATAATCGAGTAATATAAGAAATAAGGAATTCACTCTTAACTCGAAGATGACGACTCAAGCAACAACGATTGGCGAAGAAAAATTGCTGTTGTTAATTAATGCAATTTCTAGTGTACTCTGCTATTATGGTATTCGAAAAACAGTATTAGTAGACAACGTTAAGGCATTACATTTTAGGTACGGAATACCTCGAATCGAAAATTTAACACCAGTTTGAACCTATTTATTCTACACAAGAACATTAAAGCTATTATTAAGATTATGGGATGGAGAAATTCTAGTGCGCTAACGCCAGTCTGAGTCTCAAATTGTCAGTTATCTCCAAAAATAATTATTTTAGATTGGAAATGGTGTTATGAAACCTCATTCTGATTAATTTTATGTCTGTAGCTTGTCGATCATACGCAGCTATAATAAGTAGAAACAATTAATGTTTGATTGCGACGTTTCGACCGCTGGTACAGGTTATCTTCAAACTTTTATTACTGAATATAAATACAGAAAAGGTAAGTTAAATGAATTAATGGTAATAAGTTAACATTGAAGTTACACAAAAAGAAAATAGTACGTCAAAGAAAGTGTTTAACATAAAACAGAAATTATAGTTACAGATACTTATCGAACGAAGTAATAAAATAAAACGAAGTCAAAGGGTGGATGTAAAAACAATTACAGGTGATGAAACAGATTCATGATTTTCTCATCCTCGGAAGAAGAACGGGACAAGTCCAACTTTTTCCTGTCGCAAATGATAACAGAAATTAAAATGAAATTAAGTTTAGTGTCATCAATTTTTGTTTCAAAGATATTTTATCCGAGTAAAAAAAAATTATTAATGGATATTTTAGAAGTTTACCTCTTTAGTCAGAATGGAAGAAAACTGCATTCTATAGGGTGTCCCATTTTAATTTAGACACTGCAGTATCTTGAAAACAAGAAGTTTTCGGAAAAAATGTTAGACAAAAAGATTGTCGGACTAAAAGGGGGCGTTCCAGTGAGATACCTGATTTTTGTCCTGCGGCCTGTGCTGGGCCCTATGAGACCCAAGTCCATTTTTTAAAATGAAAACCCTTATTTTTAATTTCGGATTTGTGTTGTATGAAAAAAAAATAATCAAATTTTGTTTTTCATTATTTTTCGATAAACCGTCTGTAACAGACGCAAAAGCCACTCGAAGTTGATTTTCCAAATATGTTACAAATTCCGGACTTTTGTTAACGAAAATAGTAAGATGGACTGGCGATTTGATAATGCGGTGAGATGTGATTCCAACAATTAACATTTATTCGCTCTAGGTAAACGAGTATGGTCGAATGGCGTATACGAGCGCGACTCTATGAAATTTTACAAATAATGCAGTCGCGAAGGTCGTCTGTCTCTTCGGAACAAGTCTCGCATCTTCTATGGCGAGGGCACGTCGCCGGGCTAGCGGGCCCTACTTCTTATGCAAGGATGCACCGGCAAGTACTCCGCATCCCTTGCCGATGCACTGCATTGCCCTAGAGTTAATAATCTGGATTGCACTTACCGATCCTCTCGGTGCACTCTGTCTCACCTCTCTTGTCCGCTGGCTCCCCTACGGATGGCCGGTCTGTCCCGCTCCTCTCTCTCTCTCTCTCTCTCTCTCTCTCTCTCTTTCTTTCTCTCTCTCTCTCTCTCTCTCTGTCTCTCTCTCTCTCTCTCGCTCGCTCTCGCTTTCTCTCGCTCTCTCTAACAAACTCTCTCTAAAAATCACAGACCATGCATGGATAAAAATAGAATTAAGAATGGGCAATACGGAGAGTACACCTAGAGAATATAAATCCAGGAATTATAGTTCAATAGATGAGTAAGTATTTGCAACAGTTTTACAAAATTCTGCATAACATTGGTCACATGAGGATATAAATCAAAAAGCAAAGATACTTGTTGATAATATTATAGGGACGTTAGACATATTAGCACCAAAAAAGATAGTTAAGATCCCGGATGTATGGGAGGGCAAAAAGCGGTTTACAGATGAAATAAGAAGGGCGGCGGAGAAAAGAGATAACGCCTACACAGAAGCAAGGTACAAGGAAATAGATAATAGCTGGGAACAGTTTAAGGTAGAGAGAAATGCCGTAGTTAAACTGATAAGACAACAGAAAAAAGAATATTATGAGGATATGATAGACAGAAACAAGAGTGAACCTATAAAAATGTGGAAAACCTTGAAAGAACTAATTTGAGGAGAGTCAGTAGGAATGAGAGAAACTGGAAACATAGATTTTGAAATATTGGATGATAAGACGAAAGGAATTATAGCTAATAAATTTAACATATTTTATGTTGAAAGTATTAATAAGATAGTAAGCTCAATAGAGAATGATTCATATGTAAGTCCAGGTAGAAGAAGAATCCTGATTGGGGATAGTGTAGGGAATGAAAGAATCATTGAGAATTTTCAGGACGTCGGAATATAGGACCTCGAGAAAATTGTTAAAGGACTCCCCAAGAAAAAAGGTACAGAAAAAGGAATATCAAGTGAAATACTAAAAATGGCATTAAGCGCAATAAAACAGAAACTTGTTGATATAATCAACGGATCCCTAAATGAGGGCTGTTGTCCTGATAGTTGGAAAACGTCCACGATCATACCAATCCCAAAGATAGATAAAGCCATAAAAGCAAAAGATTTCCGGCCAATTAATATGTTACCAATATATGAGAAGATTCTAGAGTTAGTAGTAAAAAGCCAAATCGAAAAATTTCTGGAATCATATGAGGTCATAACAAAGCACCAATCGGGTTTTAGAAAGCAATATTCGTGTGAAACGGCAATTACAATCGTGGTTGATGAATGAAAATTAAACATCAGTGAAGGGAAAATAGTGGGAGTAATCTTCATGGATTTGAAACGAGCGTTTGAAACTGTGGACAGAGAACTGTTACTGGAAAAACTATTGTAATATGGAATAAGGGGTAAAGTATGGGAATGGTTTAGATCGTACTTAAGCAATAGGACACAGCAGGTTAGGTTCAATGAGGAATTTTCAAATATCATAGAAAAAAAGTACGGAGTACCATAGGAATCAGCGTTAGGGCCATTGTCGTTCACTCTCTCTAAAAATCACAGACCATGCATGGATAAAAATAGAATTAAGAATGGGCAATACGGAGAGTACACCTAGAGAATATAAATCCAGGAATTATAGTTCAATAGATGAGTAAGTATTTGCAACAGTTTTACAAAATTCTGCATAACATTGGTCACATGAGGATATAAATCAAAAAGCAAAGATACTTGTTGATAATATTATAGGGACGTTAGACATATTAGCACCAAAAAAGATAGTTAAGATCCCGGATGTATGGGAGGGCAAAAAGCGGTTTACAGATGAAATAAGAAGGGCGGCGGAGAAAAGAGATAACGCCTACACAGAAGCAAGGTACAAGGAAATAGATAATAGCTGGGAACAGTTTAAGGTAGAGAGAAATGCCGTAGTTAAACTGATAAGACAACAGAAAAAAGAATATTATGAGGATATGATAGACAGAAACAAGAGTGAACCTATAAAAATGTGGAAAACCTTGAAAGAACTAATTTGAGGAGAGTCAGTAGGAATGAGAGAAACTGGAAACATAGATTTTGAAATATTGGATGATAAGACGAAAGGAATTATAGCTAATAAATTTAACATATTTTATGTTGAAAGTATTAATAAGATAGTAAGCTCAATAGAGAATGATTCATATGTAAGTCCAGGTAGAAGAAGAATCCTGATTGGGGATAGTGTAGGGAATGAAAGAATCATTGAGAATTTTCAGGACGTCGGAATATAGGACCTCGAGAAAATTGTTAAAGGACTCCCCAAGAAAAAAGGTACAGAAAAAGGAATATCAAGTGAAATACTAAAAATGGCATTAAGCGCAATAAAACAGAAACTTGTTGATATAATCAACGGATCCCTAAATGAGGGCTGTTGTCCTGATAGTTGGAAAACGTCCACGATCATACCAATCCCAAAGATAGATAAAGCCATAAAAGCAAAAGATTTCCGGCCAATTAATATGTTACCAATATATGAGAAGATTCTAGAGTTAGTAGTAAAAAGCCAAATCGAAAAATTTCTGGAATCATATGAGGTCATAACAAAGCACCAATCGGGTTTTAGAAAGCAATATTCGTGTGAAACGGCAATTACAATCGTGGTTGATGAATGAAAATTAAACATCAGTGAAGGGAAAATAGTGGGAGTAATCTTCATGGATTTGAAACGAGCGTTTGAAACTGTGGACAGAGAACTGTTACTGGAAAAACTATTGTAATATGGAATAAGGGGTAAAGTATGGGAATGGTTTAGATCGTACTTAAGCAATAGGACACAGCAGGTTAGGTTCAATGAGGAATTTTCAAATATCATAGAAAAAAAGTACGGAGTACCATAGGAATCAGCGTTAGGGCCATTGTCGTTCGTTATATATTGTGACGTTAAAATTCACGTCGCAAGGTCCCGAGTAAAGAACTAACGTGTTTGAAATACGGGACGCATTATCGTCCCTCGGGAGAGCTCCGAGAGGTACCGGCCAAGAACTCCAGGGTCCAAGATTGTATTAGAATTACATAAGATTAATTATTTTGTTCCGTACAACTATTTCATGCGTTTCGTATCCGGCCACCGCCACCATCAACGTCTCGCCGAGGGAGTAAAGAGCAGCCACGCCTAGACAGACCATCAGTCGCAGCCTCGCTCGAAGGAAGTAGCCACCAGTCCCGCGAGGGAGCGTGGAGACGCCCTACGTCATCGCCGAGGGAGAAGAGAGCAGCCACGCCTAGACAGACCATCAGTCGCAGCCTCGCTCGAAGGAAGTAGCCACCAGTCCCGCGAGGGAGCGTGGAGACGCCCTACGTCACCAGGCGCCTCCGCCCCACAGCTGACGGCTCCCGAATCAAGTGGGAAGCCGAGACAGCATAAGACATCGCACTGGATCATACCGATCTCGCATTACCGCCGGTACGGACGTCCCGCGAAGGGGACGCTACCAGTACCGAAGAGGATGGAAGGCTCTGGAAGCTGTCCAGGTGCGAGGGGTCGCTACCCTCCACCACCTATCGGTCCCGACAGGAGTCTGGACGACAATCAACTCCGGACGAAGTATCCGGACACCCTAGCTACGGCAACGAGTTGTG
>NW_014332900.1:0-9151 GCF_000341935.2 Cephus cinctus | reverse complement strand
CACCCACCTTCGAAGGCTCTGGAGTGTCGGTATTATGTCGGTGCAGGAACCTATATCCAGAACTCCCAAACTTATATTACTCTAACCTATCTAAAGAACCTAAAGAACCTAAAGAACCTAATGAATGCGGGCTTCGTTCGCAAGCTCGCTTTGCGATTAAAGATAGAATCCACCTTGCGTAAAAATTCTTTCTAAAAAAATATTTATCTCTCTCTATCCAGTGGAGGGATTCAAAAACACCACTTAACAGACCATCTTTGCGAATTTGTATGGCGGCGCCGTGTGAAGAAACTAATGCTGATTTATTTGCGCAACTCATCGCGACATAAAAATTTGTTATCCCGAAAAGCGTAACTCAGTTTTTAGTTTAAGTTACAGGATACCTATAAAAATGACACGAAAATTAGAAAAAAAGACATTAGTGACAAGAAAAAATATATAAATGATAAGAAAATATATTTGTTAATTCAAAAATACAAGAAGTAAGAAATATCTAAAATAAAAAAAAATACAATAAAAACAATAAAAATACAAACAGAAAAAAATATGAAAAGGAATAAAAATGCACTTTAAAATCCAAATTTCAAGCTTCCCGCGGTAAAGTGCGTAATTAGGTAATTATGTACTGAAACTAATGGAATAATAGTAACAAAATCTATCAATCATCATTAATCTTTATTAGAATTCTTTTCTACGAATGTTTGTTGCTCTGAACATTATCTCATTTTTCTCGAAAAATAATATTATAGTTTTATAATACAAATGCATAGGACATAAAAGATGTAATCTTTAACAAGCTACTGTTTTTACTTAAAACATTTTTCTCCCAAATCAATATTTATTGAAAAATATCGAAAAAGAATTTTTTTTCTTGAAAAATGGCCATTTTTTAAAATTAATTTTGCGGGTATTTTCACTATTATGTTCGTCGTCAGTACTTCAAAATACGTCAGAATACAAAAAACCATACTTTTCGGAGGTATGCGTTTTTCGGAACTACACCTAATCAAATGAACTATTTAATTTCAATTGGTACAATACTTTTGAATAATCTTTTATATGATTAGTGAATGCAATCAAAGAATTAGGTTTAGTAGAGTTTCATAACGATCATTCTTTTTAATTTATAAGAACACTACTTTTTGTTTTTCTGATTAAATTATCTCTGTATTTTTCAGGGTTGATATTGTCTTTAGGGTTATAAACTTATAGTCCGCATTACTTTTTTTTTTAATTTATTAGAACTTATTTATTTATTTTTGTTGAAGATTTCTAACAAAAATTAGTGTTCTTATAAATTAAAAGAAATGTGTGAGTGAAAAATAGCTGGATGTACCAGTTTGTAATTTTGCACAAAATTGATATTCTGTTTACAGAATATTAAAAAAATTCCGTAACACCGACATCGATGGGGCTTTGGTCAGGAAAAACATTTTGTGTATTTCTTTTTTTTGAAAACAGGTTTAGATTACTCAAAAAATGTTTAAAAAGTTGTTTATTGTAGATACTAAAAAACATAAAACTTTCATTTTTTATAATTTTTTGATACGACGCACCGTCTCCGGGATATCTGTGTTCAAAATAAAAAAGATCGAATCCATGTAGCACAGCAAATAAAATACAGGTGGCTGAAGTCTGATGGAGCAGCTCATATCAAGAGACTCACAATCAGTCGAGTCTCGCGCCAAGTACAGGCAACCCGCCGTACGGGGTACGGCCCGCCGAGACTCTTTACTCGAAGCATCTCTTGTACCTGTGTTTCGACTCAAATATCTTATGAACGGCTGTATGTGAGAAAAATTTATTGATACATTCACTCTAGGAATCAAGGGTTCTGATATGATTGCCACCAAATTCAATACGATTAGTGTACAGGATCAGGACGTATTCACATGGCGAGTGAGATGATTTTATTTCAGGGTCGTCGTCGTCGTCATCGTCGTCGTCGTCTTCGTACGTCCATCGACTTTCTTACACGACAGACGGCGCTGACTACTTTGCCTTCCTTACCTATTTGTACTCTGTATGCTGTTAGTAATTTACAAATACACAACACAATCAAATACACTTTATACGTGAAGCTACCGTTCATACCGAATTTCCAGTTAGTATAAGGGTGCTTTCACAACAGTATAGAATTATTAAGTTTTCTGTATCTAAGTGTCGCATGTGAAAGTCCAGGGTGTTCAGGTATTCCGCTCCGTAGTTTCTTGTATCTAGGTACTGGATGTGGAAGCCCAGTATGTCAAAGTATTCCGGTCCGTAGTTTTCTGTATCTAGGTGTTGGACGTAGAAGTCCAGAAAAGTGTGCAACAAGCGCCGCTTTGGCGCTTCGCTCAAATTATAGTATCCTCTCTGATGTTCGCACGGCCTGAGGTACGTAAATAATCCAGCACACTCTCCTCTCTTACGTTACCAAACGGCTTCAACAAGCTGGACACCATTAACGACGCTTATATGCATTGAAGATTACATTTTCTTTAAAAATTTGTATATATCTTAATGCATTTCTGGAAAAATTTTTCATTAAACATTTTCGACAACGCAATATATTTTTCTGATTAGCGACATCATAATGCATTTGCATTTTATATCTGTGAAAATATAGATTTCAGTACTTAGAGCTTCTATGTCCCGTTGAACAACAAAAACTTGTGATATCCCCCAAAAAACACTTACGTGTAAAAAACTACGCCAAGTACAGGAGTGCTGTGTATTCCTCTAATAAAAAGTATTGATATCAGATTATTGAGGCCAAGTACATAAGTCACTATATGTTTGCCTATTATATGATCTAGCACTGGCCCATCATTTTAATTGTATTTCCAACATTTGTTATAAGGTTTTCACATTTCTTTTACATTACTACTGCTTCCCGTAGTTGATTATGATACAATGGGTATTTAATAATTAATAAAACTTTAGCTGACTCCTTATCGAGTACTATTTGGCGGGTCCGTGCATTTCTTGATATAAATTTGCGTTCATTATGCCAGTCATTAAACTCAAAACCAATATCAACTTTCTATATAGAGCTTATTAACAATAACTCGTCAATAATAATCACGGTAAAAGCTTAATAACAAACATAAGTTTTAGGATACTATTGGTACGTTCAAAGTAAGTACTTTGGAATTCTTGGCACGGACCCGCCAAGTAGTACTCGATAAGGAATCAGCTTAAGTTTTATTGATTATTAAATAACCATTAAATCATAATCAACTACGGGAAGCAGTAGCAATGTAAAAGAGCAGTGAAAACGTTATAACAAATTTTGAAAATACAATTAAAATGATGGGCCAGTGCTAGATCATATAATAGGCAAACATATAGTGACTTATGTACTTGGCCTCAATAATCTGATATCAATACTTTTTATTAGAGGAATAAACAGCAGTCCTGTACTTGGCGTAGTTTTTTACAGGTAAGTGTTTTTTGGAGGATATATATTTCCGAGGCTATAAAAAGCCATGGTGTTTTTCTAAGGATTGCAATTTTTGTGATTGTTAGAAAACTCAATGAACTCGTAGATGAACTACATCAAGAATAAAATATAGTTGCGGTAACTATATTTTACAGATATCTTTAAAGTTAGTGTGATGTCTAAAAAAAATAATGGTAATAACAAGTATAGTTATTATGTGAACACGGTAAGCGTAACCATGCGATTTATACTATAATTCATATGTGTAACAAAACTCGCCATCTAGTCACATTCGATTGAAATATTTATATCATACAAATTCTTGTACAAACTTTTATATTCAACCCTTAATTTGTCAACCAATTTTATTGCTATGATTATTGTATACTGCGTTCTAAAATAGAATGATATACTTCTTTTCAATGATAAATGTCATATTTTATACTTCCGAAAAACGCATTTTAATTTTTGGTTCAACAACTGTTTGTTGATTTCACAAAAAGTAAAAATTCTATGTTTAGAAACATTCTACATTATTTTGTGTAAAATTAAATAATTTTGTATTACACAGTTAACTGAAGTTGATCAACGTCGACATTTGGATCTTTGTCTAATTAAACATCATTTATATCCCTATGAATTTTATCATTCAAAATTAGTTGATTAATATTTTCCAAATTAAATTTAGAATTATGATTATCGCTTTCTCCATTAGCTTTTAACGTCTTGAATGCCTTTTGCAGATATTTTTTACTTGCAATTGTTAAGTAAATTGGAAATTCAATGGAAAAAGTTATTAACAACGATCCACGTTCTTTTGGATTTTCTGACATAGGCATTCCTTCGTTAGATACGATTTTTTTGTAGTTTCCTCTGCAAGAATAAAATTAATTTCACAAAATACAATTTGTAAAGAAAAAATTATTATTGTTCTACCCAAATTAAAATTGTTAAGTTGGAAAATGGTCGACAAAATTAAAAAAAAAATTTATGAATATTAGAATATCAAGACTATTATTGTCTTTATCTTACGTAATTATATTTGTGATTGGCACACGAAGTATTCTTTCATCAATTGTGTTGACAGTGAGAACAGTGCCAATAAGTGCTTCGCGTAAAAATATATTAACATTCATCAATAAATCAGATCCATTCCTTTTGAATATTTCATGAGGTCGATCTTCGGTAATAAATATTATATCAGCTGTGAATTAATTAATTTGTTATTTTATAATATACATTGATTACTCAAAAATATACAGGGTATTCGATAAGAAACACATTGGAGTAGTATCTTTGCATTTCTTATTAAATTCTATTGAATACGTGTTGTTCGGTTTTTTACATCATATATCAAAATTTCGAGATAATCAGTTGTTACGTTCCACTCCTTATAACTATCAATGGCAAAACACATTAATTTCTTCTACACATTGTAATCATTTAGTCATATAATCATTAATGTAACATATTATTAACGTTACACTAACAATATTAAATATTGTATTTTACCTTGTTAATATTGAATAATGATAAATAAACGGATAGGCCTGAATCTTCTCGGATGACATTCAAGGAGATTCAAATAACGGAGTACAACTTGGTATATTGATTATCGGAAAAGGATTAGCTATCAATCGATATATTAAGAATTTTGAAGAAGGGGAGTCACATTGACCAATCAGAAGTAGTTTTACTGCTATAAAAAGGGAGCCAGAAGTAGCATTAGGGGGTGTTTTTAGAAAGAGATTAAGAGAGCAACATGAGAGTTGTCGAGTGTGTCGTGAGTGAAGTCAAAATATACCAAGTACCTCTAAAACTTATCCAAGTTACCAAAATCAGAGTATTCACAATTACTCGTAACCTTCCCGGATAGAACTGAAGCCGTTGTATAGGGCCTCTATCCATCCTTACTATTTCCAAAAAGGTAGAACTGAAGCGGGATCTAGGGCCTCTACCTTATACTACCAAATCATTAATACAAATCGAAACTTCGATCAACATTCCATACATCATCAGGACATGGATAGGACTGATTCACGCTGAACGTTTTAATTGAGATTCGATCGGATACTGAGGGAATTCCAAATATACATGTTATACAAAATCTGAGTAAGTACAGACTTATGCCTAAACGAAGTGGTAGAAAAGTTCAGTTATGTAAAATATTCAGACAATTAAATAAACCATATACTCAAAAACAAACAGAACCAATGAGCCAAAAGGATCTTTTCGCCACAGAATATCAAGTTAACGAACAAAACAATTCTATTCAATACTTACCGTGGAAATTGATTCCTATAGAATTTTCAAGTTTACCAAAAGATTTACCTATCGAAGAATCACTTAAAAATAGAATATTTCCAGATCCGCGGAGACATATCTTGAGAAATTATCACAACTCCAATTCATAAAATTCGTTAGGCCTTGTATTAACACGTGGACGTGCTGTAAAAGTAGACCGAACCAACGAATCATCCTTTATATTACAAACTTCATTTACGATTGCTTGATTTTCCGGATTTAGCAATCGTAACACAGTATTAAAGTTACAATAAACTGACCAATTTGAACGCGTTTATATGGAGTGTGGAAGGATAAATTCGGCGTAATCGTTGACGACGTGAGGAAGCCCGTCTTTTTTTGTCCTTTATACGAAACAATGTGATTATACAATGTTTTGTATAAACAAAACGTGCTTGATTCATATATCAAAACCAAAATGGTCCATCACGTACCGTTTTTGTAGGAGACCCACTTCTCATATTTATACAAATTGATTAGCGAGAAATGTAACAGAGGCTTGATTATAGAATACACAAACACTACAATGATTCTTTTAAACTTCGGGAAGATAGATAAGCCTTTTGTCGACAAAAATGTCGCCAAGATCGCCAAAATGTCGCCAAGTTGACGACGGTCTCATTGTCAATGAGAGAGCCTTTCTTTGCCTGTAAGTTGTTTTTGAATGCCGGCTAAAATGTGGATTTTTAGAACAATCGTGGTAAACAAAAAATAATTACAGATCCGTTATTTTCAGACAAAGATATACAAGAAACACATATTTTCATCTAAAGGACATTTTTCATGTGGTACAGTGTTATAATACGAATATCGTAAAGTCACTATTTATCAGCATGTAATTAACACAACCATATTTGCAGTACTATACAATGAGAAAAAAAAATGTTGTGATCATTACGAAATATCACAGTTGAAATTTTATAGTTATGAGAAACACAATTATAGTAAACGCAATAATATTATAGTTGCCTTTACCATACGGGTATAGCTACCGATACCTGTACATGACCCAACTATACTTGTAATATTCTTCTCAATACTTGTTTTAATAATTATAAACCTACTCAAGTATCTATATTAATTAGTAATTACAATTATTTTTACCCCATATCGCTTTTATGCGTTAACATAATGTTTGACTTACCGATTTGTATAGTTCTAAAGCCTATTTATTTTTCTTAAGTTACAAATATGACGGGTTTAACGAGCCAAATACCTGCAATTATTATCATAATTAGTAGGAATGTGTTGTAAAATAATTATATCTAATAACGTTGATTCAAATTATTATACTATACCGCAAGGTAACCGCAACGCTTACTGCGTGCGCAAACCTACCTATATTATACCTACTATATCAAGGTAGTAATTGTTAAAATTGTTATAACTTTTATATTGATGGTCATAATATCAACTTATAATAATTTACATTAGCATGGTACAGTAATTACCATTAACGACGCTTATATGCACTGAAGATTACATTTTCTTTAAAAATTTGTATATATCTTTATGCATTTCTAAAAAAAAGGGACTTACAAATTATATTTATATGCCATTAAACATTTTCGACGACGCAATATATTTTTCTGATTAGCGACATCATAATGCATTTACATTTTATATCTGTGAAAATATAGATTTCAGTGCTTAGTGCTTCTATGTCCCGTTGAACAACAAAAACTTGTGATATCCCCCAAAAAACACTTACGTGTAAAAAACTACGCCAAGTACAGGAGTGCTGTGTATTCCTCTAATAAAAAGTATTGATATCAGATTATGGAGGCCAAGTACATAAGTCACTACAAGTTTGCCTATTATATGATCTGGCACTGGCCCATCATTTTAATTGTATTTTCAACATTTCTTATAACGTTTTCACTACTCTTTTACATTACTCCTGCTTTCCGTGGTTGATTTTGATTTAATGGTCATTTAATAATTAATAAAACTTTAGGTGATTCCTTATCGAGTACTACTTGGCGGATTCGTGCATTTCTTGACATAAATTCGCGTTCATTATGCCAGTCATCAAACTCAAAACCAATGTCAACTTTCTATATACAGCTCATTCACAATAACTCGTCAAAAATAATCACGGTAAAAGCTTAATAACAAACATACAGTTTTAGGATACTATTAGTACGTTCAGAGTAAGTACTTTGGAATTCCTGGCACGGTCCCGCCAAGTAGTGATCGATAAGGAATCACCTAAAGTCTTATTAATTATTAAATGACCATTAAATCATAATCAACTACGGGAAGCAGTAGTAATGTAAAAGAGTAGTGAAAACGTTATAAGAATTTTGAAAATACAATTAAAATGATGGGCCAGTGCTAGATCATATGATAGGAAAACATGTAGTGACTTACGTACTTCGCCTCAATAATCTGATATCAATACTTTTTATTAGAGGAATACACAGCACTCCTGTACTTGGCGTAGTTTTTTACACGTAAGTGTTTTTTGGGGGATATCACAAGTTTTTGTTGTTCAACGGGACATAGAAGCTCTAAGCACTGAAATCTATATTTTCACAGACATAAAATGTAAATGCTGCGACGTTATTCCCCAAAATAAAATCTCAATGCTAAATTAGATAGACGATCAGAAGTATTCGGAAAATAGGGAACCGTACGTAAAACGCCGAATGATTCTCTCTCACCAGATTTTCGATATTAACGAGACCCGATACGCGATAAACTAAATAGTGTTGGGCGCCAGGTGATCTCTGGGGAGAACACCGCGAGTGCAGGGCACTCGAGATCTTAGAACTCCTTTGGAAGACGCGGGAAAACTGGGAACAACGAAAGGGAAAAGGAAACCGGGAAGGCAACACCGCCAAGGGAAGAAGAGTGAAACGATAGGAACGGCGACTCCGCCAAGATAAAAAACAGAAGGATCGATAAACGGCGACACCGCCAAAATAAGAAAGAGAAAAAGCGATAAACGGCGACTCCGCCAAGCTAGAAAGAGAAAAGGTAATAAACGGTGACTCCGCCAAGAACATAAAGAGTCAGGTTCACAACCGGCGACACCGCCCAATAGGGGAGACGAACGAGACACGAATACGGCAATACCGCCAAGATAAGAAAGAGAACGTGAAGAAAGGTAAAGTAGAAGAGAGAGAGAGAGAGAGAGAGAGAGAGAGAGAGAGAGAGAGAGAGAGAGAGAGAGATCTAGGTGTGGAAGGCAATCCTGTACTTGGCGTAGTTTTTTACACGTAAGTGTTTTTGGGGGATGTACTATCCTCCACTCGATATCGGTTACTCGTTAGTTTAGCTTCGAAATTTCAATCCGTCGAATTCGGCTCGTCTTTGTTCACTTTGACAATTGTTACAATCAATCACCGGCTAGGATGTTCCAAACGTATGTGAACGAGCCGGAATTCGTCACTAGAGGAAGAGCCCTAGGGGCCCCCC
>NW_014332899.1:18892-58063 GCF_000341935.2 Cephus cinctus | reverse complement strand
TGTGCGTTCCCCGCCCCTCTACCATACCTTTCCGTTTCCTTCCTACTAGTTGGAGTCCTCTTAATTTTTCTCGGGAGTTTCGTGTGTTACGTGACGCAACGCTGCGTCTGGCGCCCATTTGGCTTTTCATATTGTACAGATTTTCTCCTTGCATTTTCCCGGGAAAATTTTAGAGTTTCGAACCTCACATTTGTGGTGCGATCGGATCGTCTTGCTACGAGGCGGTTTGAGGAAGAAAATCACGTCACAATATATATATATATATAGGGTTATTCACGATAAACGCAGCACCGTGAAGGTGGTTCTACTATAGAAATCAAATGAATATAGGCTGATTTAGGTGATGCATTTCCCATGAATAACCCTGTCTATAGAAAATATTCATTTACTACACGTAATAAATATCGTACTAAGAAATTCTTTGAAAGATGTACACTGCATATGCAATGGACGTTTGGAAAATAATATACAATATTGGGAATGCATATTTTTTTGTCCCTAGAATGTCCATTGTAAAAATCCTTCACGACTTCTTGCTTTGATGTTATACATATGGGATACTTGTAGGTGATATACGCTCTATAAATTTTTAAACCCTGTCAAAATGGACTGTAGGCGAGACAAAAATTGTTTAAAGGAAACCCATCCACATCATTGCCCGATCTAAAATTAATTTCTACCATACTTATGCCATATGTCCGTTCACAAGGACCGATCACATGATCATTAAAAAGATCTGCAGAATATCTTTGAGTATTTGAATTTCTAAAGTGACATGCGATAGATTTTAGATTGATGCTTTCAGCATTTAGCACAAGATAATTACTACTGAAGATCCACTTCTGATCTATAATACAACGTTCGCAATCATCAGGTATGGTAATATTAGATGTGACGCAGTCTCTTTTGGAATAAGTTATATTCACGTACAAAATAATATTGGATTCGTAATATGCACGGGCTATAGGCACAAGGAATCTCAGTCATGTCGTGAAATCGCTTGCTGAAAATTCGAAAAGTGTTTGAAAAAGCTCCCGTACGCAGTTAGAGCACAGCGGATCGCTATGTACAGGGATGTACATGTATGCACGTAATGACGTCACTCTGAAAAAACTAGTGCTCTACTGTATCTAGTAGGCATCCGCACCTGGCTTCAGTATCGTCGATGTCACCGAGAAACAAGAGCAAGGAAAGATATCGTGGCAAACAGGTTTGCCTTTAAGCATGACCGCTTGAACTATGGGGTCGCATCTTATACATTCGCCATTGCAAAAAATAATAAAAATTTCACAGATGCGGAACTTTCAAATTGGAAATGCACGAAATTTGCAAGTTTTATTGTTCCCTATCAAGCTCATGATTTTTTCTATAAATTTCAACTCATTCGTTCGAGTGATTCATTCAAGCATTCGTATACGCAAATACGACACAACGTTTTCGGATTTTTGCGCATGTCCCGTTTTGAAAATGGAGGTGCTAGAAATGTGCAAAAATTTCTCTGCCATTTACATCCGGTATTTGACATTTCTTGTAAATTTCTTTCCGATACGTTTAGTGATCCGTCCGCCACAAAAAAAAAGAAACGGGCGTGCACGTAAAATACAGAATATTTTGGATTTTGCGTATGTGTTGTATTAAAACCGAAAGTACTGGAAACACTGTAAACGATGTTGTTCTATCTATTATCCAGAACTTGATGTGCAATATGAATTTTACCTTGACTGGTTTATCAGTTCTTACAGAATTTTGCCCACAAGAATTTGCACGTGTAATTCGAAAACGCAAAGACACTTTCCGTAATGATTAACATAAAATACATAAAGCTCTTAGGGCCTAAGTAAACAGCAGGATCAATATGAATTTTAATTTTCTCCATTTACGTAGAAAATACAATATATTAATCAATATTACACTGTTGTCTCCCATGCATATAGACTTGTGAATGTGTTTATGATTTTGGATGTACGTATGCATCATACGATGTACAGTCGACTTTCATTGAGAGCAAAGTGTCGGGGTTATAGGAAAAGAAAATAACGAGAAATGCGCCGAAAAACTGTCCTGCTGTCATAGTGCAGCGAAAACGATTTTCTTCACATGTAACAAAAAAATCGGACACTCCCTTTTAAGGAATGAATGTAACCAAAATCCAAATATACAATTAGATGGAGTATTCGTATTCGCTGTATTCTACACTGAGAATAGAAATCGAAGAGTCATTCGTTCTTAACGTGTTAAGAGGAAAATGTAAAATATCGAATCCAACTTTCTTATTTGCTAAGGTCGCCGAAGTTGGTAACCTCATAATTTCAATCTTTCCATACGTTCCAGACCTCTCAAGTCTTACTATGTAGTATGAGGTTGTAAATTTCATGCCCACGGGTATATTTAAGATTCTGCAACATGTTCACATAGAATACGTTATATACATATGTTGCAAAATAGGTCTTCGGCTGATGTGGATATTTGCAATAAGATAAGTTATTCCATTATCAAAAGTCGTTTTCTAAGGGATAAGGGATCCTCGTATTTGATAGTGATACCGTATCAGGCCCTCAATGAGTCGGTTGAGTGTAATCATGTGATCCCTTAAGGATCAGCGATAAACTAAAATGACGTTGCTCGAATCATTTAAAAGATAATGAAAGATTATCTTTAAAGTTATGAAAACAAAATTGGAAGCATTTAATATTTTGCATGGAAGTACTAATGACGAAAATCAATAGAAATTTGAATGTTTGCAGAAACGATATGATTGAATCTAGCGACGGTTATGTATACTGCTATTTCGACAATATTGACGATAATAAATTAATATTTCCTCGCAATTTTTCATACAACTGAGTGGAAACTATTGTTGAATTTTTTGGAGGGTAAACGGCCGAGAAATCTCGACAAAAATTCATCTTTTGCTAAAGCTATATAGACTGGTGTCATTGTAATAGGTACCTCAATACAAAGTGCGGGTTTGTTTCGATATTCTGCCAATAAGTCCATTGCTTTCCCTCGTTGCCAGGCACATAAACTGTCCGTGAATTACACTATGGACTGATGTTAAAGAATTTTATCGTGCAAAGTTCATGTCACGGTGGAAGCGTACTGGTCTGCTAATTAAAGAGATTGCTATTGAACAAAAAAGTTTGCATTTTATTGCAATCTTAAGAATATGACCTTATAAATTTATATTACTGAAACTGGTATTACGGTACGTTAAATTATTCAATACTTATTTCTAACAACGGTTCTTGTCACCTGATACTAATTTCCTGACATAACTTCTTTTACCTACTGAAGCACTGTCGATTAACACTAAACATACCATCGACCGACCATTTGACCCTTTGAAAGCCTAAAATCCGTTTATAAAAAATTGTCGGTATGTTTAGTGTTCAAATGATCATTTACTTGCAATTTGTTTCAACGTAAATGAAATAACAGAAAAAAGTTACGACCAGTCGTAAGGTGAAATAACGGTAGCATAATACCACTGAACAGAATCATTATTTCTATCTACTATTTCAGTTAGTGTAAGGCGTCTCTCACCAAATGGAAGGTTTTTATCGTCGAACGGCTCTGCGAAACGTAACACGGTGAATGTGAATATCGAGGTTGGTGTCAGAGACGAAGCTGGCGTTTCGGGTTTCCCGCAACACGAACAATTGAAAGTCTAATTCTTAATCATAATATGCAGTAGTGTAGTATATCACTTTACCAAATAAAATTTGACTTGTGATTTCAATTCGCCTTAGAGGTTCTTTACTTCTTCCCGGAGTGAGATAAAGGTCCTGGTTATATCTAAGCAATTTGGTAACTTAATACGATGGTATTATAATCGGCCTACAGGCTAAGTATCATCTACATATTATAAAAGAGAGCCTATTCCGTACGATCATTGTCCTAGCTGAAGTTTGGAGTTCGTCAGGGGCTTCTTGAGCTAGACTCTTAAAAATAAAAAGTATAGGATGGTCTCAGTGAAGTTATTAGAACGAATGTAATTTATGTGAATGCCTCGTATAAAATTGTCCAAAATCGTCTGAGAATACCCTCATACTAAACCCTACCATTAGAAAATGATAATTGATGATTCTCATTGATTAATCATTGTTGCCTTATCTTCTTAAGAGTACCTAACACTAATTATCAGAAAGTGCATTAAGAATCGATAATTTTGGATAATACTTGTCGCTAATGATCTAGATGCCACTTTTGGAATTTAAAAACTTGAATATGTAGTATTTAGCTTTTAAACATCTTAAATACAGGTTATGTAATTGCCGATCAAATACGAAATATGTCATAGTTTACATATTTTTTTTTAAATTCAATTGTTTCGCTCTCATATGCATACGATATCGAAGTATAGAATACAGCTTGCCCGTAATCTAAGAACTCCAATACAATAACAACAGATAATTTGTGAGCCGTTATCGATCGCTATTGTTCATTATAAAAGCTTTTAATTATCTTATATTGCGGCCTGTTAGAAATATTATCGTTCATAAAGCACCTATGTATGAGTAACCGCATGCGTAAAAATTATATTTCAATGTTAAGTTTGTCCAGGTCGTTGACACAGCTATTTCATTATATAAATAAA
Organism: Cephus cinctus; assembly: GCF_000341935.2. Classification (NCBI taxonomy): domain Eukaryota; kingdom Metazoa; phylum Arthropoda; class Insecta; order Hymenoptera; family Cephidae; genus Cephus; species Cephus cinctus. The sequence continues at coordinate 53,466 of NW_014332899.1, read as the reverse complement.
ATGAATAGTAAATAAAAAAAAATACAGATTCAAATAGGTGTACTAAGATCTTAGACTCTAAGACTACTAAGGAGTTATAGCAGAACCCAGAAATCGTTGTATTCTAGAGATATCACTTTTTATCACTCTGGAAAGGGCATTAGGAAAACTGAGATGTGCAGTCTAAGAAAAAGAAATGACAGAAGAAAGTAATATAATCAAGAATAAGTGAACTGCGTTACCAACGACAATAACGATGAACACAAGTAAGTCATTAAGTATGCTGAAGGTGGAGAACGGCTAGAGATAAATAACGAGTTCACGCTAGAATCGCAAGAGCTTCAAATAGACAAGAGCCTCAAATAGTTTCTGCCTAATGATACTATGCATTGTCTTCAAGTATTAATCATGCGCAGTGGGATGCGAATGCGTAGTGTGTGTCGGCGCGTGTGTTTGCATACGAGTGAATGCAGGAAAAAACGACATTGAGTTCGCGCGTCAGTGTAAGTTTTAAGTGACGGACACAGGAAAGCCCATAATGGCTAGAATATAACGGGAGAGCATTGTGCAAGCGCGTTGGCAACGAGAAGCAGTTGGCGCGATATAAATGGCCTTCTTGACCTCGCACTGAGCAGCAGGAACGGTAGCAAGTGTCGTCGTCCAATCACTGCCCTTGAATACGATCAATGTTTCCTCGAAGACGTAACAGATCAATGTCAGTATAGACATTCGCTTTCCACTTACTTATCTCTTTTACAATACACGAGAGGCTATCAGGATTTATCCAGTTTATCATTCAAGATAGAAGATTTGCGATGACTGGTGACTGTGAATATTGTTAATTCATCAATCGATAATCGGTACCAGAGATTTTTCCAGGGCAGACTACGATATGCTTTCACAAATTTTATCACGCTTATCTGGCGGCGGCATTAACGGTCATACCAGAGAGTTCTACCTCGAATGCTTATCACAGGTGAAAAACTGTACACTTTGATATATCCAGACTGCGATAAGCTTCCGACCTTTGAAACGGCGGTTACTCTCCCTTGTGACAACGGAACTAAAATTCTATCATAAAGTTATAGTTTTCAATAAACAATGTAGAACGTGTATTTTTTCTATTGCTTACCCTGTATCTTATTTCGGTGCAAAAGCGACCTGAATTTAGTTGGTTAAATCAACAAAATTGGATTCATTCCACGTATTTCCATTCAGTATTGGGCAAATGTGTGTGCGTGTGTGTGTGTGTGTGTGTGTAGAGCTGATCCCTATCATTTTAGAGCTACTATTTATACAATAGTTAAGGGGTGTCTAGTAAATTAAAAATGTTGAAAAAAAGTCTTTGAAAATGATTAGAAATTCTTATCTTTTCATCGATAAAACACTTTCTGTCCATGAATGAAATATTCGCAAATATTCTAGAGACTGCCTTTCCATATATTCACGAATATTTATAGAAAGTTGCCCTGTAAGTCGCTTCAGGTTAACTGTAGTACCTGCCTGTATAGTGTGACAAATTCATACTTGAATGTCAAAAAATGTGTTATAATCTTCCCTGGTTATACGTGAATGAGTTCTCTGGACTTCTCTTTCCAAGTAGAAGACTCTGTCGTATGTATTGCCAGTATCCAACACGTGTTTCACGTGATAGATATTACATAACGTTCGTTGCTCATACCGCGAGAGTTGGTATTTTCCTTGCCCATGGTCAGAGTAGTTTTATTTGTGGGTGGATCGTGATCGCGTACGTTCATCAGGATTCTCGTGAGATTGTTCTTCTTTTCCCACAGCATGTGTACATCTTCTCATACGTCATACGAGAAGACCATGCCTGACAGGAGCATTCACGTTTCAATGCTCCATAGAATAATGAGTTCACTGGTTATCGATTAAATTGATATTATACATATATTCACAAATGAGGTCGCTTATAGACTCTAAAAAGAACTAGGTAAAAGGAAAGTATCTTACTAAATGAGAAAAAGCAATGATAAAATATAAATAATTATCACTTGCTTATAAAGAAATGATCGTTGCCGCATGTGTCATTTTACAACTTCTGAGATTCCAGACGTGACAGTTGAACAATTCATTGACTGCTCGTCTATTAACATTCCTAAGAGTCGTACATCGGAATTATTTATTAATGTTACGTAGAGTTTTGTCAACGCAGTCTACTGGATTATATAAGTAGTTGAATTGATCTGACAAAAGAAAATATTAAATATTTTCATACATTATTTTCATACATTTTTGATTTGATGTATCTAGAAGGCATAGTAGTATAGGTATTCTGTAAATACGTTATATTTTTATTTGTAATGCATGGTAAATTTGTGACTGACAATACCTGAGGATTGGCAAAGCATTTATTTTCACTACCTTTGAATGACGTGGCATAATATTATACATTTTGTGCAGTACATTTTGATATACAGAAATGTTACTTCAAAAAATGAAGTACAAGTTTCGATGTCAGGAATAAAGTTACATTATAGTCGTTGCTGCGGGATGCCAATATTTTTTTAACATTCCAGTGCAATAGTTGAGCCTTCAGAAAATAGCAATTCTCTGTAAACGAATGATTCACAAGTGACAATAGAGTCTATGGTTGTACCCAGCGTTTCAAACACGGTCGAATACTGAAAAGCCATCTTAAGGAAGGTATTTGCCGAGGCTAAAACTCTTCTTGGACACCTTTCTGTAAATTCTTCAACCATTTGTTAGTCTTTTCAGTTACGTAGAACTTTTCTCCGTGTTAGAATTTTACAAGAGAAGCATTTTAAGTCTGTGCGTCATAATTCCTTTTGATATGATTTCACAGAACTGCTTCTAATGAACTGAGTTGGTATAGTGGACTTCCCTTGCATACGTGAATTTTCCTGATGTTCATTATAATAATCTCATAAAGATATTATGTGTGTTAACCATCATCTTGTGATGTTTATAAAATATTATGTTTCTATAAAATTATAACTTATCTTCCTATAATACAAGTTGTGGAATGAAAACTATAAAATAAAGTTCGAAAACCTATGTCACGCTTTTTTTTATAAATCACATTCCACCTAGTTTCACGCTCAACTGCGTCGGCGATAATGACGTAGGGCGACAAATAGAAAAAGGTAACGTCTGCATATCGTACGTTCAAGAAGTAAAATATTATAGTAGATAGGTGATGATTTCAATCGAAAGGAAACGTCAGCAAAACTTGAATGGCGCTAGTAGTGTTAGTGATGATGCTGGTGGTAGTGTCGTGAAGCAGTGGTAGGGGTGATGTAAAGGTGTGAGTACTTCCCCTAACGTCCGACTAAATATTTAAAGGCATAAGAGGGGTGGGAGACTACTTTGTTCATAATTATGCTAGGAGACGTAGTGAAACGATGGAATTGCAGGTTTAATATTGCTATTCGATATGGTTATGGTGATGGGGATAGTGATGGTGGTGGTGGTGGTGGTGGTGGTGGTGGTGGTGGAGCTAGCAGTAGCAGTGGTGGGAGTTGCAGAGGAGTGGGTACGCAGGCAGACAGGCACCAGGGAGAATCGAGGATCTCCCTCCCACCACGTAATGTAGAAGAGTGGGGTCATCCATGAGGATTGTGCCGGTTGCGATGGGGGGCAAATCGAGGACCAGGGTCTCCCACGATGAAAACGCGCATTCCTTGTTGAAACTCCGCGAACGACGCACGCCTCCCCTTGGAATGGTGTGCTTTTCTTAAGTATCGTGTTTACCTTGAGCGACTGCCTTATTTATTGAATCAGAGGCCGTGGAGGTTCCTCTATACTGATTCCCCAAACAGTTAAAGGGGGAGTGGAAAGCTTCAGAAAAATAGAAGGAAAGATTGTGCCAGTTCCGTATTACATTCATCCTAGAACTTCGTTACTACAAGATTTTTGTCAGTTTTCTACGTTTGTCTAAGGATGTCACAGAAAATGAAAAATCACGGAGCTCCGCCAGTACATGGGGGTAATTTTAAGGTAAATTCAGCATTTCTAGTTATCGCGATATTAATATAGCGTAAATAATTTTTCATTGACTTTTAATGACTTCCGCAAAGAAAAGTGTTGACCATGCGCCATTACCTTGCCATTATGTTCACTAAAATTGTACGCCTGCTGAGCAACTTGCGGAAATTGTTTTGGGACTAAAAAACTTTGATTACGAAACGTTCACTAACTATGGATCGGGAAACTAATTTGCGTTTGTATTTTTGAGTTATTTGAAAAATTCAAATTTTTTATTGAAATTGTTATACTTTTGGTTAAAATTACTCAAATTTTCCATTAATTTAAACAATTGTTTTTAAATTAATGCTTTTCGTTGCAACATTTGTCGTTAATGCAAAAGTATTTTTATACATTTTATTAACTATAATTAACCGCAACTCGCCTCGTATCATGTGTCTCGCATGCATGCGATAGGGTAAACTTTTAGTTTTCCCTCGACGGAGAAATAATTGAAAATAAACCTGAAGACATGTGAGAAAAATAGTGTGTTTAAGCTCCAGAAATAAAATTAAAAGTTTTATATACTTTTCAATTTTGTATAGTTCCAATTGCGCTTTTTTATTATTTCGTTGTCTTCTATTACGACGTATACCGTAATTAAAAGTTGATCTATATGGTATCGGCAAATTGCCATTGGTAATATGATAATTTTTAATTAGTGCAGTGCTTCGAGAAATTGAATGTATGATCGTAAATAAATTTACATTTACCTTTTTCAACTAACTGAAAAATTGTAAAATGACCAGCAATTAAGTGCATATTTGACAAGGATTATCGAGGATACTGCAATATGTTACAATTAAAACTGTCTAAATATTTTTTTTAATTTCAATTCTGGTGTCTTAATATAATTGACAAGGTGTGTGTCTATCTTTAATTGATCTGCATTCTGATAATCGATATACTCATAAACCTAAAATATTTATTACTCATCTGATTGTTGTACTAACACAGTTGAATATTTATTAGTTGTTAGGCGTTGATAGTCGTCAATGAGCTTGTCTATACCGCGCATGTTTCAATATATTATTTATTTTTAGTTTGAATTACATTTGTTTATAATTTATTATGATAGTATCGGAACATTTTATTGTTTAAAAAAAGTTTTGATATAGAGGATCTCGACAGTTTAAAGATGCCTACGTATCTTTACTTTCTTAATTATTAAGTAGTAGGCATATTAATGATCTAAAAAGAATATACGACACGATTGTCACTCGATATTTTACACAATAAATATAATACGGGAATTATGTTGTCTGTATATTCTAAAAGTATACTGAATGTAGGAAGCAGAATTATTACAACGAAAACATTCTGCTCGAATTGACAATTGTGATCCATTTTTGAAATTAGGGTCGTTCCATAGAGAACAGTTGACGTGAAATCAAGCAAAACTTTCTAAGCTTACTAAACGGATCGCCATCATGAAAGGTTTCGTTCTTGGGGTTCAGTGCCACAGACATGCTATTTCATGGATGAACTTTGATGTAGTAGGGAGAGCAGGTGGACATCGCGTGGAAAGTTTGAAACTGACTCATTATTGAATTCCGATACATAGCCACCGTTTAGGCAATCTTTTAGTAGCACCTTTTAAACAAAACGTTAACAGTAATACGAAATAAACTCATGGAAGTCGCTCATATTTTTGTTTTATAATGCGAAACGTGCATCGACCTCTCGAGCTTCCATTAGAGCGCCTCCTTACTGCTTATTTAGAAAATGGATTTTTTCGCATGTTCAGCTTCATAGTCAATACGGATCAGTGATACATGAGAAACTACGAGATAATCCGTTAGGTGCATATTTTTTGAAAGAACTTAAACTTTGAAATAATAACGTGAATTTCGCTAATCGGGTCAGTGACGGTGTCAGTAGCGCTGGCGACGCAAGTCTTGCGCAAACGACGCCGACTGAGTCGCCGCCATTTTGTGCAAATTCCCGGATGGATGAAAATTTCTTTGTTTCGTATTTTTAATTATTATTCACTTTAAACTTTGAAAAAGTCGTTAGCGTGGAAGATTTGGGTTTGATGACATCCAGGCTTTTTTATATATAATTGTTCCATTGTTTATGATACGTCAAAATGTTGAACTCAAACAAATATATATAATTTAAAAGATTTTTTTAAGGTGCCATACAGTTTTTCATAAAATTATATGGCCATAGAAGTAGAAATTACGTGAGTATTCTTAAGTTTTGAAAATAAAGGCCAAGATAATACAATATAACGAACTCCAAGAAACAAGATTGCACAAATGGCGGTTCCTCGTTATTTCCATTTCTAATAATCAGACGTTGATTGTGTATCGTTATGTATGTCGAAGTGTAATTATGAAAATCGAAACACAGAGTCCCAACATAGTATGGCGAATACGTTAAGCAAATATGCTGACGCACCGAAGCAACGGTGTGTTTCTCGGACATTACTTAGGTTTTATACGAATGCTTCTTGATGTTATTTTTGGAGCGCTGAGCTGCGTCTGGAACGCTTACAGCTGGTCCCCTAGTTCGTGCCAAATTGGTCGCTGACTCCCCTTTAATTTACAGATTCCTAAGCAACTCAAAGATTTTATATTAAGTCCATCTTCTGCGTAGATAATCATTTATATTTCGCTCCCAATGCAAAGTGCTGCACTGACTTTTTATCTAATCACTTCCATTATTATTTTCTTAAACAAATTTCAAATCTTATACAAATGTCTTCTGCATGATAGAGACCGAATAAAAAATGTCTTGTTTAAACTTTTATGAAGAATAGAGAATTTCTTCTCGTGTACATGTATGGTAATAACAAATTAATGTTACAGAAGTGACGTGAGTAGTAAAAAGTACGTTAGTTTGTAATGGTCACACTCCGTGGAATGAGAAAAAATTTCTGTAAATCTGGCTGTGAAACACGTGCTCACGCGGATACACATATGTCCCTCGTACGCGGAAAACAAATGTGATACTACATAATTTAAAGGAGACAATATGAATATGAGAATAACGCCACGTTACAGTATATAAATACATAGTATTTTGTTCTTCGAGTTCAAAAATTGTAGAGCATAAGAGCTGTTTCTGTTTTGTGGACGTAATTATCAGATTGTATATTCTTTCCGTTAATTACATCCGTTTGTCGGTTATTTTCACAAAACAAGATACATTATTACCGTTGTAAATTACGTTTGGAGAGCACTCAATATTCAATCAATATTTTTATATTAGTTATCGTCATAATACGGTTCTGGATGTTTTTTAACTGCATATTATCTTCTGAAAAAAAAATAATTTTATCAAATAAAGTTAATATTATTTGATCATAATTGCGTATTTTTTTGTCGTACTGCCGGTAACATGATCTGTATTAGTAGTAGTGGTAGTAGCAGTAGTAGTCGGTAACATAATCAGGTGATTCCCGTTATGATATGAGCAGAAAGTAGAGTAAAAGGAAGGCCTGGCCTGAAACCGACGCGAGACTATTGATTCGTGGTTTTTTCGTTAGGTGGCAGCACCGAGTAGGAAGCAAAACTGTACAAGCAAACTGGTTTGATGTTGGGCACAATCGAGTATTATTGTACGATTACATCTTTTGAGTTAGGTTAAAACCGGAAGTGGTGAACATCCGTATGCTACTGTACCAACTATAATCATCTATTAATTATTTTCTAATTGGCTCAGCAATATGTGTAGAATTTTAAATTCAGTTGTACGTTCAAAGAAGCAATCAGATATATAGACTTTCTAAATATTTTCGGTTGAGCCATTCCGAAATTGAAAATAATAGTGTTGCAAATATTCGTGTCTGATTTGCATTCCGAATTTTCTTTGTAATATAAATATCAATGTGTATAAACATATTTTTTTATGAGTTGGCGAGTGTTTTATATATATACATGTTAAGCATAGTTATGCCAAAGAATTGATTATCTGTGAGATCGCGCATTTATGAAAAGACTTTGACTTTTGTAACTAATTAGGTGAACTAATTGCATACTAAAAAGAGATTGGCTATTATATCCTATTACTTAGGTTAAGATTAAACTGTGGCATAGCAGCTACGAAATAAGTTTTGAAACAAACAAAAAGTAGATAAAGGTATAATATTAGATACTAAATTTATAATGCATTTTAGCATAGTACGCATTTTGAACATCTCACGATTAAATTAAATTTCTATTATTCTACTGCGAATCGCGATAAAAGTACTGTGTAAGGATTTATAAATATTTGTGTTGGTACTTAACGTTTGTTTCTTTGTTAATTGTTTATTTTGGTACATATTATAAATGCATTCATCGATATTAACAGGTAATTAGGTAGATAGTGAGTTTATATATATGAAAAGATGTAAACTATATTTTTATTTGAATTTTTAATTAAATAAATCTAAACTTTTATTTATGGTAGTATGGTAGAGTTTGGCTGAAGTTAAATTAATAGCCATATATAATTTGTTAAATTCTATAAACAAGTAGAAAAAATATATTAAAAACTTTAATTTAATACTAGCAAATAATAATTATTCTCATAAATAAATCATAATGCTAACTGAACGCACAAATCTGCACCGTAAATTTTACCTAGCGTTTACCGATAGGTAAAAGACCACACGAAAGAGAGAATGCCTCTCTCTTTCCACCACATGCCTTCCGTTTAACAATATTTTCTCAATAAGTATACTGTAAATGATGTTTATTTTTTTACAGTAAACGCTTTAAATATCAAGGTTTCTGAAAATATATTTTAATGCATAGATTAGCTTGCTAGCATTTGCGAAATTAAGGACATTCGTTGAATTACAACCATTTTTCCTCCATCGCCTCCAATTTTGCCCAACTTTAATAATTAATAAATATGTTTAACTAGACGATAAACAAATTGTGTTTTTAGCCAGTAAACGTAGCTGATTGAGCTTTTTCGATTAAATATGTAGGGTCAACTTTATAAGCATAATTCTACCATAATATCTTGAAACATTCTGACATGATGTTTCGGAGAACATCTGCTGTCTTTAAGATTAGAAAATAAATTCTTTCCAAGTTTATTTGAATAGGCACTGCATTTTAGTTTTTACCTGCTCCCCAACATTTATTCAAAGTTGACGACCCTCGTCACGTTTTGAGGTAAAAGTGATTTATTGGGGTTCGCCTTGAACCTGGCACATGCCTCTCTGCCCTTTTCATTCCCTGTACATCCTTTTTTTTTTCCCTGGAAACACCATTGATATATATCTCGATTCGTTAAAATGACATCAGAAGATATTATACTAAAGATGAGAAATAATTATAGAATCGTATTCAGCTTAAAACTCGAGATATTGTGAATTATTATCATTAAATTGATAAAGTAATACAATGTAGTATAATAGACTCATTTATACACATCTCATAGAGTAGAATTAACGAATATTGGAAATTACAGGATTTATTATGGTTACACGGATATCTAGTTTGAACGATGAACTTGTTCCAGTAATTCAAAGAACTTTTATCAGATTAACTTGTAATCAATGAAGAAAAATAAATAAATAAATAAAGAATTTCAATATTCTGATAAATATTTATAGGATTAATCAAATAGTAATACAACGTATGGTAAAGAAGCAGATTTTAAAAAATTAATTTTTATTCACTTCATAGTCTCTGTTGTTCACTAATGCTGACAGATCTTTAACGCATAGAAAATATTGGGGCAGCCTTTTAGTAAGATTATTTATTAGATAGTTCGTTCAAGCTATACGAGATGATAACAAAAAATCCAGCCGCTCCATTATACTAATTTTAATATTATAATCTGTATTTTAACCCTCGGAGAATCAAAACATTTTCTTTTTAACAGAGTAGGGGAATGTCGCTAGGGTCGGACCACTTTTTAACTTTCACCCACAACTTTTGTTTCGGAAAGAGTTTAGCCAAGTATAGCACATTGTTAGAAAAGTCCAATGAATATAAAATTTTTTTGAAGCATGGTGAATTGCTATGACAAAAAAAAGTAGTGAAATTTTTAAAAAATGCTGTAAAGGTTGGTCCTTTCTGTCTAGGTTGGGCCACTGGGGAGAATCGACGAAATATGAGGTGAAATAATTTCAAGTGACTCAATATACCTTTTTTTATTCAATCAATAAAATTAAATAGTAAAATATTGCAGAAAAAATCACTCTAAATCGTAATTTTGGCAAACGAAAATAGCTTTTCGTCAGTTTGGTGCACTTCAAATGCACTTCTCTCTTGCATTCGATGCAAGCAACAGACTTGTTGCGGTTTAAGTGTTTAGGCAGCGCTTTTAAACATATAATACAGAAGTTTTCATCCTCATTCGAAGAGTGTTATTCCTGCACTTTTTTGGTGAGCGATCTCGATTAGCTGGTGTTTTAATAGTAGACTTCCCTGTAGTTGATTTTCGGCGTTTTGTGGGCGTCTTCGAAGCGTCTTGCTTTTTTTTCTTTTCACGCAATGTTTCAAGACTCTCTGGCGAAGTCAGAACTGTCCTGTTCATTGAGCGCCGTTCGCGATTCGATGGTATTTATCTGATATAATAAAAGAATTAGGGTGGTTCAACCCTGACTATACAAATGGTCGAACCTTAACGACAAGCACCATTACTGCATCGTGTCACATAACAACTGAATAAATAAGAAACCCCAATATTCCCCTTAGTATCTTGTTATATGTTAAACACATGACACATACACATGCTTACCTCGACGATTGTATATTCTCTTCAGATTCTGAGACGGTTTTTACGGGTGCTGAGAAACTTTTTGCGCTATGAAAAAGCAACTGAGTGCACACTATTTCTGACAAACACACCAGGAAGATAGCAATGCTTCGTAAAGTTTGCTTCTACCACGATTAGTTTGGCTATGCTCACGCATAGGTGGCGCCAGTGGTGATATATGAAATACTGAAAAGGTCCGACCTAGACGACGGTCCAACCCTGACGACATTCCCCTACCAAAAATGGGTCAATTTTGACCCAAGCAGTAAATTCAATATTTCAATTGTTTTAATCGTCTATTATGAATTGTATTTAACAAAATGTTCATTGTTAAGCTTTAAACTGTTTTATTGCATTAAATGTGGAACATTTATGGATTTATATTTAAATTAATTAGAAAATAATATAATTTTCATTCTATGTCTTGGTCCATCGCGTAGTAGGTACATGTGGTTACAGTTTTGCTTTCGCTATGCTTTGGGCAAACAAGTCTGAAAAATAATGTAAGAGTTTATAGTGAGGTATATAAGAAATTTATTGTGATTAATGAATAATTTATGAGATACCAACTATTGGCACGTTTCACATCTTTTTGAATACTTGTTATCGTTCTTACATGCATAACAACGACCACGTTTCATTACACATTTCTTAATGGCTCAGGCTTGTTTATTTCTATTCCAAAAGCTGCAATTGCTGTAACAATAATAGAATTGAATCCTCTTGGATCCCTTTCAATTCTTTCCGCTCTTCGTTTTAAGTAAGGTTGTAATAATTCTGTTGCCAACTCTTGTAGAAATATTTTTCGTCTTTGGTTCGTAGAAACATTTTCAATCGATTCAGGATATTTCGTTTTCCATAAGACAAATGCATTATATGTCCAGCAATGCCCATATAATTCATAAGAAGAACAAATGGCCATCTACGCGTGGCTCTTCTGCATTTATATTCGTGAACGAACTTATTTGTTGCGTTGTAGCACATGATTTATTTCTGGTTTAAAACTATTTTTTTTGTCACTAACTTCATGAATTTTATGCATACTTGATAATAGGATGACAAATTTGTTTCGCCTGATCGCGTAGGAAACCAAAGTCATATTTTTCGTAAATAGAAATTTCGAAGAATGCACTATCCTTCATTTTATGTCAGCTAATGATTTTGGCAAGTCTTTTATTTTTACGTATAGTGCCAACTAAAGTTAACTTTTTTCTCTAATAATTCTTCAGCAACTGTTATAGATGTAAAAAAATTATTAGTCGTAAAATTTCACACCACTTCCATTCCAGGAAGCTGTCGATGTCTTCGCCACCCGAGGGCCCTAGTTTACTTTTGGTACATTTCTTGTTTTTCCGCAATAAACTTCTAAATTACAGCAATAATAGGTTTTCGCATCACACAGGGCCCAAATTTTGATTCCATATTTTCCAGGCTTGCTGGGCATATACATATACACGAAGTAGCAACGACCTTTGAATGATACTAATTGCCCATCGATTGTACCACATTCAGAAGACTTATACGACTCTCTGCAATTTTTCGTGAATATTTCGGTAACTTGTCGTAATTCAGCAAGTTTATCTTCTTCACTTCGTACAGCTCTTGTAGATAAGTCATAAAATCAGTTTCGGAATAATCGTATTCACTGTCAGTCTGCATGTCATCTTCAACGAAATCGACTTCGTCATCCAAAGTTTCTAATTAATATTCCGGATCGTCCTCGCTATCGGAATAGATTTTGATCACGCTGAAATTATACCCAAAGTAACCAGTAACGGTAAAAGGTATTGCATTGATTGAAGGTTCCGCCTGATGTAACGACACCGACAGACGCGGACAAAACACCCTTATGAAAGGCCGAATCCACCGTAACACGTTTCAGAAGACATTTCTTACCCGACCGTTTACTGTCCTTCAGAAAACGCACTAAAAAAAAATTCAGAAGCCTAGCTTTGGTATTTTAGAAGATAATCCCAAAAATAAGAATCTTGAGTCATTTTTGAACCAGTTTAAATACTCCGAGGATTAAACGCTGTAAACTCCATTTCATTTGGCGATACGCTGACATAGTGGTTAAAAAGTTAATGAAATAACTAAAAGATTCTAGCAATTATCATCCCAGGTATACAAAATAAGAGCTAGTTTGAATAGTAACTATGTCTATATATTTATAAAACATAAATACATATAGTAGTGACCATCTTAGTTCATTAACTCCATATTACTTTGTATGAACCGAGAATGGTTGAGCTGGTGACATATTCGCTAAACTTTAATGTTGCACTGATTATGACATTAATTAGGAGTGAGAACAATACAAATAATATCATTAATTCTAATTCTTTGGAAAACGTCATGCGGTATTCAAAATGCCCATTTCGCATGCGTTATGGTTTTTCGCGCGACAGTTTGAAATGACTCGCATGAACCAATTGTTAGTTGACTCCTGGGTCACGCGAGCATATTAAAAGGTCAACATAATTACAGCCTGTTGAGAGAGCAGTGTATGCTGTTATTTCAGGGACATAAGCCCGATCATTATTCATTGTATATGAGATGAGGATGTGACGTCGTTGCCAGATTTGTTAATTTGTTATTGCACACAGCGCTTTAAACGGCCTACTTATAGTTCTTCCGCGCGTCCAAATTGTAATGGTGTCTGTCTCAATTTGCACTGATTACACGTAGGCGAAAGTATCGAAGCAACTCTGCATTCTTTTCATTCGTTCCTTTCCACATTCTTATTTTTTTGTTCTCACTGTATATTTGTTCAGGGCTTTCACACGTGATTGGCCTTTTTTACATTCATAGTAACTTTGAGGTGTTTCGATCGATGCAGTGAACTTACTCATTTTATTAAATACGTTAATATACAAGGAATATAAATACTAAAAAAGTATAAGATGCACTTTATACTTATTTTAAAGTCGTTCACTTGAAACGTTCTACGACAATATATAAATATGCCTCAGCGAGCAGAATTATCGATTGACTGAGATTCCTATCAAAATAATTTATCTGGAATAATAACGAGGAATGTTCTTGGAATATTTACTGAAACCTTTGGATGACAATTCGTCGATGATGAATTCGAAGATTTTCAATTTCTTATCATGGTGCGTTTAAAGATAATTTATTTGTCAATGACTGATAAGTACAAGACGTTCATATGATTTAATGATTATGGTAGATCTACATCAGAAGAAACAACTTACTAAATATATTTACTGTAATGGCAGTTTCGGTATTAACTTCGCTGAATTTTGATGTTAGATAGAGTCTTTGGCATAGATCAACTGCTTTTGGTAGAGATCAGCAGTCCCTGCGGAAAATAAGTATGAAAGTCTGACGCAATTGCAAGAGCTTATTTTTGCACGGAACGGATAAATTTAGGTCCGTCGTCGACACACCCACGATATACTCTGTGAGATATGTATAAGCCTTACCACGGGGTGAGGGGCGCTTATTACGTAACTTTGATGTTCTATAATCAGGTGTAAACAAAACGCATATTTTGGCCAGCGATGATACTTGCCCAATACTCTTCGTGAGTTCTTTTAATATCAAGTTGCACTAATTATCTTTTACTTTAGATACGGTCCCGTTATTGTGAGTTTTCACTGTTTCGTATATACATTATTGCATTTCATCATTTCAGATGCAACTGCAAGTCGTTTGTTTCCAAAGACATATTACCTGATTACAACGTTTATATTTTTCGTACCAGGATCCTAGTGTGAGACTGAGTCCGTTCGTCATCCTGGTTTTCTCGGTAGTTCCCAGGGACATCCTAACTTAGGACCATAGCAATGCGGCTTTACCACGGTTGTGAAACGAAAAATATTTGGAAATAGTTTTGGAAATGTGGAACATTATTAATCTTTACATACTTGCAAAAGCGACTCAAAGTACAAAATATGGAGTTCCGTTGTTGTTTTTTAATTTTGCACATTTCATTCTTTACTCAGCTTTATATAATTTGGTATATAATGCTACTGATTTAATTTTATTTATTTCAATGCTCATACTTAATACGTACAATGGCATAATAAATTATAACTAAGAGTAACTACTATCGATACAATAATCTTCGCTAAATTTCCTTATTCTTATTAATTCACTTAATTTGATTCCGTAAAATGTCCGATCTGTTCAATCTAGAAGCTCTTTACTTCGTCATTTATATGGAAATGTTGACACTCGTTAACACCACAATTAACTCCTGAGTAAAATTTTGATTCATGTCTGGTTGTTCTCTTTGTCAAAGTAGTTTACTATATTGCTATATCAAAACTTAGGTTTCAGAGGCGGTGCCAACAAAATAGCTGGTTTACTGTAATTTTCCATAAGACTCACTACGAACGCACAAGTCTTTTTGTCACTTTATGTGATTTTTTGTGTACCAAATAATAAAATAAATGTTTAAAAACCGAAGATTAAAAAAATTTATATTTACAATCAAATTTCTGGAAAGTAAAACAGTAATTGGCACTGAGGTCATTGTATCGTTCAGAAACTTTAAATATGTATATTTTTTGTACAACTGGTGGAATGTACGCAAATTTCGAAACTTAATATATACTTTAGTAGCATTGAAATGCGTTGGCAAACATGGGAAAGTTGGCCAGTCGTAAGTCATAGGTGTAGAGGAAACAAATTATTAAAGGATTCGTTAAAATACCATGAAATGCTTGGGTACTAATTTTCATCATTTCTGCATCGATTTTCATGATTCAGAATTTTCAAAATCTTTTAATATAGTATATACGCGGTATACAGCGATAATACATTCTTTTGTTTATTTCACTATAATTGTAATTTTATCGACAATGCATGTCTCATATTCATGCATATAAATGATTGCATCCACGTTCAGTTGGAAATGCAGCCGTTTCCTCGTATGTGACGTCAATGGACGTATGCCATCACAAAAAATAATGCAATCTAAAGTGGAAATATAATGTAATAAAGACTTCTAAAGTAAATCCAAGTGTTCCGTGAATAAAGTGGAAAAATTGAAAGTCACAAGGAATAATACCGAGTTGCAAATCATAGTTATTCTAATAACTATTTCAAAATGCTTACGTGCGTTAGCAATATTTAGTCAAACCATCTGTTGTGTGTAGTTTATTAGCATTTACTTAACGAATGAAACATCAAATTGATTTAGTATTCATCTGTGATATGCGAAATATGGCACTGGTGCAAATTTTTCTTGCAAATCCAGTAAATATTAAATTTTGTATCAATCTGAAGCCTAACTACAAACTAGCAATGCGTGTCGATACAATATTATTAAATGTAATGTGAATTATTTAATCTCTATGTATATTTCATGTATAAACAATTACAAATACAATTTCAATCTGTTATAAGCTGAAAAAAGGACATAATTTTTATTCGATTATATTAAAAATATATATGCATAAAAGTCATTGTTTTTCGAGACTAGAAAAAGAAAACTAGACTGCACGCGGTGTTTTTTCACATTTAATTTTTTTCTCACATCTGTTCTCCACATTTCTCTGAACTCAGTGTATTCTGTATTACATCACGCTATAATGCACAGTTCGCGTTACATTTTATTTTGTAATTTCTTTTTAATTTTTTTTTAACAGAAATGAGTACTAAAAGTTACAAAGAGAAGCAATCACAGCTAGTTCAGTGATATACAATCGTAATTAAAAATAATTTTGAGTTAACAACAGATGTTAATTTAAGGAAAAGGCTGAATCAAGTAAAAGAATGAAAATGTTGTGCCATGTACGATACGGTGGAATCTGTTTGGCGCGAATTGCATCGTTATCTTAAAAATTATGTATGAGAAATGAATGAAAAAAGGATTTCGATGAAATAACGTGCAGGTAATATCAGGCAGTTTATTTTTAGATGCAGAAGAGTTTTCCAAACTAATTAGAGCTCTAGCGAAATAGTATCAGTTTGTATTGAAGAACTTAACATATGGACACATATTATTATTGCCAAAGAGTTTTTTTCGTTTAATGTTTGGTTCGGGTTAAGTTGGCGTCGGATTCCACTAGCGATCCTCACGTGAGCGTCGGTCAAGCTACGGTGGTGGCGTCGCGTCCATTTGCTCTTCCTATTTTCGCTCCCGGAGTATATAAGGAGGCGTCCTCGAAATATTCAAACAGTTTGGCAGCGACTCGTGCTTTTCTGCGTCGCGACGCTACACGAATGTCATAGTAATAGTCATAGTCGTAGTCTCAGTCGTGCTTAGAACTCCGTTAGAAATTATCAACGATTTCTTGCATAAGCTTCGAAGCGCGAGCATCGTCAGCACATCCGTTCGCCAGACCGTCGACTTTTGATCCAATTACGAATCTTGATATTAAACATCGATGGCTCATCCCCCTCTTTTAGTTGATTTCATTTTCTCTTAATTGCAAAAAATATACGAAATGAACGGTGCACGTAACAATATGCAACATACCGGTCAGCCAACCAGCAGTTATTCCCTTTCTCTTCTATTTTATGCATCATGTTCAAATTGAGGGACGTTTACCTAAATCTTTAATTAATGCTAGCGAGTTTAATTTCGTAATATAAATATTGAATGCTTATATGATTGATAATTAGTGGCCGCGAGGGTGAGTCCGTTAGGGACAGCGATTTTGTGTAAATATTTGTGAATTGCACGGGATGCTACAAGTGAAAGTGAGAACGTAGAAGAGACTCATTAAGTGTCAAAGTAATAAATGATGCCTAGGTGAAGCCTATATTGATACATCCGCCAAAGGGCAATTTTCAAAACTCCCTCGATAAATATTTGCCTATTAATAATAACGGTGCATCCCATAAAAAAGTGCATGAAATAGTGTATCAATATCTTATACAAAATGGGCAATACGGACAGCGGTTATGATGTTGAGATGAGCTCCTTATCAACGACTACCAGCGATCATTCACGTGTTATGGTTAATATTACTTTGAACGTAGTTCACTTCTAATTTTTGGCCCAAAACAAAATTATTATGACTGACACATATTTTGCTTTAAAATTTTCATTCAGATTCAACTTTATTTTCTTCTTTTCCTTGTTATAATATTTTTCTAATAAAATGTGTACCGCAGTCGAAATTTTTTAAAGAAATGATAAATTGCTCTACTAAAATAACGTTATATACATTGAATGATACACATAAATGTATAGAATTCAATTTTTTGTAACGTATTGTTGTCATGAAGTCAGTGAATTATTTTCATTTTTCAAAGAAATTCAAACAATTAGTAAATTTGGCATGACAGCTAACAGTTTGTCTTAGCTACCACACGGTAAAAGGAAATAAGAATTCAGTTTCAAGCACAAAAAACAAAGTCTGAGCAATAAATTCCTAAATTTATATGACAGTGTCAAGACAGATGAAAAGTGTGAATAGTCATAAAAAATTCATAATTTAACATATTTCTGGGTCCTTATGAAAGACATGATATTCCTTTATATAGCGAGACTCTATTTTAGCGTACCTATCAATTTCGATGGCTGGGCTGATTGAGGCTCCATGCGACTAGTGGCGGGCTAAGAATATAAATATATACGATACAACAGTACGCGCTAACGTGAGATTGTTTTATGATTACAGAGAACACCCATGCGCCCGATGATAGCAGAATACGACCCAAAGAAGCACGGGGTGAAAACAGAACTATCAGACATGGTTCTCGTCAAGTAAGTGTCTACCTTCGTAAAGCACGAAAACGACGCGAAAGAAAGAAAACGGTCAACGATAGTCGAGCGATTCACTCTACTTCTACGACCAATCATCACCATTGCTTTCTTGCCAAACCCAAATAATCAGTGCTCAAGCAAACGTGAGTGACTCCCGAGGATCATATATTATGCATTATTCCGTATGTCTTTCTCTTTCCTTCTGTTTCTCGTACCTATTTCGTTTTCTATATTACTCGCATACTGCCTGATCACCTGTGAGGTAAATTTCAGCGAACCGATTTACCGAGGACGCTCGTCGCCATGTCGTTAAATGTTCTCATGAATTCTCATTCCTTGCGAGACGTTGAACCGCTTATGAAATTAGCTTTCGATGGCTTGCCTTTGGTTTAGCGGTATGGTGTCGATCTCCTCCGATCCCAGAGCGTCCGTTCTCGCATTCGACATTTGACATTTTATGTGTTTCAAAATTCATTGTCAGTCCTGAGAGCCAAGTTGATTTTTTTTTGTCAAATGTATTTAAATGAACAGACACTCAATGATCTGACAGTGAATTCGGGATAGCGACTCTTATTCTTTATTCCTTATTGACACGGTATAGTAGTATTAAAATAGTGCTCGTACAATTATTATAGTGTAAAGGCTGCTGCTGCTCTTAACCCGATAGAAAATAAATCCTCAAATTTTATTCGTTACTGCTTATCGTTCGACCAAACTGCAATTCTTGAAGCATTTTCGTGCTTTTGAGCTTTCCTTATTTCATGCATGAATGTTATCAAATTTGCACCAGTGGCATAACAATTAAATGAATTTGTTTTATTTAGCAAGAAAATATCATTTTTCAAGTAGTATTCTACGTTTTGTATCATCTTGAAACAGAGTTCAAACTTTTGCTATAATAGGTATTCCTATAACTTGCACCTAATATTATATAGTAACATTTTATTTAATATGAAACAAATAATTCCCTAGAACACGATTTTTAATGAAATTAATAATCAGATATGAATAATTATTCACATCAAGTTGATATATTTTACAGTATCGCATACATGAAGCGATTTATTTGCAAACGTTCGATAACAATAGAATTCAAGTTAAAAGTTTTTAAATAGGACGATTATTGAGTTTAAACGACGACTTCATATCGCTACTTTACGGATTTCGCCACTGGTTTGCAACATACCATTCATGTAATTGATGATAAGTTGTCGAATAATTTTTATGTATTGTGTGCGGTAAATGCATTAAACAGAACGCATTTAGAATTTATAATATTTCATACTGTATTGTTCCTGTTTATTCTTCATTATTCGCATCACTTTATAATCCGTCTTTTGTATATTGTTTAAAGCAATGGAAATAGCTCGCTGTTGGTATTTCGATTATTTATTAGGAGAGATATAACAAATCTTATAACGACATTTATAAATGAATAGGTTTATGATATGCAGATGGTAATAAAAAAGTAAAAATTACAGCTAAAGAATGAGTTACCTAAGACGGTAAAAGTTAGTGTTAAACTGGCGAACCTTTTTAACCTCTTCAATACTATCTTAACTGCTACAATTAGTGAAATGAGAAACGTTTATAGGGAATTAAATATAAATATACTCGCAAAAAATATCGCTTAAAGTTCAGCTGTTAGATGTAAGGAGAAATTCGTCAACGATTAGAAGAGAGTATGGGTGGAGGGAGGATTTCCTTTTGAAAAATACATAAGAATTTCGAAATAGAAAAGAGAATCAAGCTGTATAAGTTCATACTTGCCGAAAGTGATAACAATTTATAAGCTAATCAGCATTGCTTCTTCTAATTAGCTCGAGTGTCACTGATTCATTAATATATTGTGCACCTGAAGACTAACGAACAAATTTTCCAACGCATAATTTTATATGAGATCATATGATCTGTAACAGTTGTCAATAGTTATTACTTAATATCAGTGTTGAATTGTAAAATATCCTTCGCGTACACAATTATATACGGCAAAGCGATAATGGGTTCCCTGTATACGTGTGAAATTGTTAGATAAGATAGAGTCGCGAAGGGGTCTTCCTCGTTGGCTGAAAAAACTCCTTAGAGATCATGCGGTATGCCACCAAAATTGATTAATAATCCATAAAGAATCTGTCTTTACTGTATAATATGTGCATTTATATGATTCCAGACGTGCGTATAGAGTCCGGGCATTGATTCGGGCTCTATGAAAGTGCTCTGAGTATTAACCGAAAGCACAACGAAGTGTCGAAAAGCAAACCGTAGCTCAGCCAAAGCGATCAAAAGATAAAGATATTAAAAATCAAATGAAACGATTGAAATATTAAAGTTTGTCAAAGTTGTATTGAAACGAGTGAAACGACCGAACAAGACCAACTGACAAACTTCTTGACTCAGACTATAATAACTTCATACCCACGCGAATTAATTTTCATACCTTGTTCTAGATTTACCATAAGAAAAGTTACATTAGAAAGTTGATAATTCGCTTACATGTTCGTAATTCCTTAGCAGGAATGATTATTTAATATTTGTTTATATGTGTACAATTTAAAATAAAATCTATAAAATAATCGAACTGGCGTACATCATATGGAATATTTTTTCGAAAATTTGTAGTGCAACTAAAGACTTGCACAGTGTGATATGTGTACTTTCATATGCAAAATGCTTCATATATCTATCGTGCCTGAAAATGTCAATCAAAGTTGTCGCGCGCATTGCTTCGCCAATTCATTTGCACTGCCATACTGTTATAGTTTGGAGTGTCTTTTTTGTTTCTAGTTGAAATGTCAATGTCTTTTCAATTGGTTTGAACTTGAGGTATGTAAATTAGTGCCGCGCTGGTACCGAAAACCTAATGGTATTTAATCGATGAATGTGTAACCCTTTTTGTGAAGCGCAATGTTATGTAAACACGGCTTGTTAGTCGTCGTACTGCGTCGTGGCGCTGGGCGTCGGTGATGCAGTGCGGTGGTTGCAGCTCACGCGTGTTCCACGTGTCACGTGACACAGACTCTTTCAGGGCTTTCTCGACAGAAAGCTCCACACCTAAGGAGAGAAACTACCGCACCTCAACGGGTACCTACACACCTACCTTTACGATCTATAACCATATGTAAAATACCTTAAAACTTACACACGGATAAGTAAGAGGCACATAGCACACATAAACATAAACGCTCATGCACAAGTATACACGTTTCCTTTTACAGTTTCGGTTATAATTTGGTGACATTTTAAGAATCGATTAATGCTCGCGGTTACATACAGCTTTCCTCATCGTCGTTAAACGCTTTTAATACAATTATCTTAATCTGCCATCTTGATGTATGCACATTGTGAAGCATTCGATTCTTGTGAATAATTGCAATCGGGTATGTAAGTTAGTTTTTTTCGTTTTTAAAAAATATTTTTAGAGCAAATAACAAATGCCATCGCATATGCATTTATTGTATATTTATAACGATAAAAGACTAACAGATACTAATTATATAAAACTCATACAAAAGTTATCTTATTCTTCTGACTTAATTGAATTAATATTTCACATATGCTTTTATCGTATTTTCCTTTTGCCAATGGAAGTATTTAACATTAGTAGATTCACCGTGTGGCTGATGCTGTTCAACTGATAATAATTGCTTATAATTCTTGAACGCCTATTGGCAAGAAATGGAATGAGTAAAATGTAGTGTCTCCTCATATAGCCGAAACGAAAAATACTACACGCCTGGTAGACTTTGAATGGATGTGGCGGAACCATTGAAACACGGTGGCAGGCAGACACATTTATCATAGAAATATTATGCTATCATAAATATCATTCATCTTGCATCGATGTCGTGAATTTTCCATAAAATAATACACTAGGTACACGAGATAGTTAACTTATAAGATGATATATACGTCGAAACTAAGTCGCCAGTATTGCACGACCCAGTTTTCGATCTAATTTCTGTTTTATCAATTTAATATGTGATACTTTGCATTTGTTGTCAGATATTCTAAATTACAAGATTATCATATATTGAAATTCTTAATGTTATATCGGTCATTTATTTTCATGGGTTGTGTAATACGGGCATTGTACTCGAATTAAGAGACTACATAAACGTACACATCTCTGAGTCCTTACCATATAGTATCCTTCTTATGTTCCACATTTTTTATTCATTTGAAACTTTTTTACCGTTTTCAAAGTTTTCAAAGTAACGTGGAATGACATTAAAAGGCATTCGAATTACTCATTGTTACGAGCCCATCAAAAGTTTAAAAATTGTTTTTACCCAGGTTCATGTTATTTCGATCTTAGTTCACTATCTTTCATATTCATAATAACGATTACCATTATACACTGTAGAGAAACAATAATTTTTCCTGGGAGTCTATCATTCTTTGAAATTAATTTCAATATAGAACAATATTTAAAACAACAATTGTATATACTGGAGTCATCATGTTCGATATGACATGGCTCACTGGTGATTATTATCAATACTTTCACGTTATATAAACGGGACAGGAATTTCCTCCGCAGTGAATGTGAAATCGAGGATATAGATGGTATACAAATTTTTTTAAAACGCTGCTTCACATTGCTTTTAAAGTCTTATTGATATTCGTTGTTCCGGTCATATTTTCCATTATTCTCAGTGTTAAATGTTACATCGAACGTTTGTGCATAATGTCTCATTTATATCCAGATGCACGATCCTCTCTCCTATACGAAAGATCCATCTTGACTCGATCCACACAAACGGCGCAACCAATAACACTATGCAGTACGGCATCGCTTCGACACCACAATCATTCTCCAAACCGTCTTATCATAATCATTTGTTCCATGTATCAGTATCGAACGACCAATCATATGTGAGAATGTTGCTGTTTCGAATCTGTGCCCTCGCAAATAGTGTGCACATCAGCCTGCGAATATCAGGATGAGCGTTTTAGGTATAGCGGGCCCCGAGCGTATTCTCATAATACGTGGAACCGAGCCACTTCCAGAGAATCTAGGGAGCTTTTTCTAATTCATGTGGTTTTACAGATACAAGTGTGAGAAAAATGATGTTCCAATCACGGTTACAAATGGTTCGACTCTACCATTGGTCGAACGACCCGACGACGAAGAGGCAGCTCTCTATGATCCATTCGAGCATCGGAAGCTGGCGCATCCGACCTCGGATATGGATACCCTTATTCACCTACTCAAGGGCAGTCTTGGAACCGGTATACTGGCCATGCCTCTTGCTTTTAAGAATGCAGGATTGGCATTCGGATTCTTCGCCACTTTTTTCATCGGTGCTGTGTGCACTTATTGCGTCCACATTCTGGTCAAATGTGCGCATACCCTTTGTAGGCGAACCCAAACGCCCAGTTTGGGATTTGCCGACGTCGCGGAAGCGGCCTTTCTTGTCGGACCTGAACCTGTGCAAAAATACGCCAGGCTAGCGAAGTAAGTCTTTTTTATTTGTGTAAGATTTCTATTGGACGTACATACTCAATTTGCGTTACATTCGTAGCACTTTTAAGAAAGTGTTATATTGCTATACATTAACTGAGTTTTGCATCGCAAATTATTAATGTTGATCTATGTTTTTCTTTTCAACAGAGCAACTATCAATTCTTTCCTGGTAATCGATTTGATTGGCTGCTGTTGTGTGTACATCGTCTTTGTATCCACAAACATTCAGCAGGTAGTTGGCGCCTATACAGATAACAAATGGGATGTTCGGATCTACATGGCCATGCTGTTACCATTTCTCATAATCTTTTCACTTGTGCGAAACCTCAAGTATTTGGCACCCTTCTCCATGGTGGCGAATGTACTGATTGCTGTTGGAGTTAGTATCACGTTCTACTACATCTTCAGTGATTTACCAAGCATCGGTGATAAGCCAAACTTCTCTAGTTGGTCTCAGTTGCCCCTCTTTTTCGGAACAGCTATTTTCGCTCTTGAAGGCATCGGTGTTGTAAGTATTGATTTAACACTCTTGCATTTACATATACATACGTACGATATTGTTTCCAATTAAAAGCATAGTTGTGAACTTTCTGTATTGTGTTATAACGATTCAGAGATTTCTCTGCTGATGGATTATTCAAATTTGTTCAAATTGCGAAGTGTTGAAATCGTGACGCGAAAATATAACTTTCATTAGAAACGTTTGTTAAATAAAACATTTGCTATGCACTATTATTAAAATTTCGAAAAATCATCATCGCATCAAGCGTGGATGGATCACATGGAACTTGTAAAAATTCACGACCACGCCAAGAACAGTAGTTAAAAATAAGATAAACGTATTATGGAAATTCAATCAGTTGTATAAAAATATATATGCAATAGCTTGATAAGATATACATATAGTTATGCGTATCAATTTTTGAATGTCAACTCACCATTTTTCAGAACAAGTTTTCTTATCATATATTATTCAGAAAATTAAATTACTTTTACCGAACGTTCTCCACTTTGATTTTAAAATCTATCATTATTTATCAAACTTTTTTTCTGAGCGTTCATTTCGATAAATTTGCAAAGCTTTAAACTTGGAAGCTCATTGATAACGAATATTATAACTATCAATTTTTAATTCATCTTAAAAACAAAGGAATTCTAAGACTTAAAAGAAATTTTGATAATTTCTAGGTGATGCCATTGGAGAACAACATGAAGACACCCACGCATTTCATCGGATGTCCTGGAGTATTGAATATTGGCATGTTCTGCGTGGTCTTATTATACACTGGAGTTGGTTTCTTTGGTTACGTAAAATACGGAGACGCTACGGAAGGTTCAATTACGCTCAATCTCCCGCGGGATGAAGTTTTAGCGCAGTCGGTGAAAGTTATGATTGCGATTGCGATATTCTTGACCTATGGTTTACAATTTTATGTGCCAATGGAAATTATTTGGAAGAACATCAAGCAGTATTTTGGATCGAGGAAACTTTTGGCGGAGTACGTAATGCGTGTCGTCTTTGTAGTGTTCACCGTAGGCGTCGCCATTGCCATACCAAATCTTGGGCCGTTTATATCTCTCGTCGGAGCCGTGTGTCTTTCGACCCTTGGTCTTATGTTTCCCTCTTTAATCGAGCTAGTCACTGTCTGGGAACAGGAAAACGGTTTAGGTAGGTTTAACTGGAGGTTGTGGAAAAACATTGCCATCATTTGCTTTGGCATCTTGGGATTCGTCACTGGTACCTACGTCAGTATTCAAGAGATCATCGAGCAAAATCAGACATCTTCTGGTCCTGCCTAATAGACTGCCTCAAGCTGCCTTGCCACTGAGCTACTTGAAACGATCAGAAGTATCGCTGTGCTGCGCTTTTCACAGTCGCAGCCACTTCAATGACACGATACACTACTATTACCATCAGTGCTACCGCCATCACCTTCACTAAATGCCTTACAATTTTTCAAAATGGCTATAATGGATGAAATCATTGAGTTAGAGATAATGGTGAACACAAACACTCAGATTTAGAAGTTGGCCATTCGAGCTATTCTCTTGAGTTTCGTGATTTGGTTCGTGCTCGTCTACAAATAATTCTGATGCATTTTCTCAGTGTCCTTTGACGCGTGCGCTCAAATCATCCTGAATGATATCTCTAATCAATTCTTAAAGAGTGTTAAGCAAACAATCATGAGTAATGCTTATAATGTTTAAACGTAAATTTCGATTTGGAAAGACATATTATAATGGCAGAACGTAAGGTTCAGGCAGTAAGCAAGCATCGAATTACCTGATCGTGATTAGGACTTACATTCTCAGAAAGTAATTAATACAGGATTATGTGTGTTACATGAAAATTGCATATTTTATTTAGAGTCAATTGCCTAAACTTTTCAACAGTAGACATCATTGTATTGTTCAATGATACAGAAAATTCAACTGGTTTTAAATTCAGTGATGAGAAGAACTTTAATAAAATTCAAACGGATACAGCTGTTTGTTATAGCGTTTCTATGTTGTCCAAATACTGAGGATTGCGAAACATATATTTCTCTACGCTGTAAGATCATTATATGAAAGAATGTTTAGCTAGTTCGGTATATATCATCGTCAACTCAATCTACTGTTATTATTGATATTGAAAAAAAGTGCTGTGTTTTATACATTTCGTTAAATGTCCATACCTTTTTCTTAAGTAGTTATTGTATAACTCATGTTTGCAAATAATTATTTTGCCAAACGCTCTTTACAAGCTCCTGTTATAAAATTGGTATAAACATACCTGGTCATTTGCTTTGGTTTCGTTTTTAATATTTGACACCGGAATATGATTAATAAAACTGAGCACGATCTCTCTTCCTCTCTGTCTTTTTTTTACACGCTTTTGATGCAGTTTATTACTATTACTTATTATGAAACCGCTCTCGTGATCAGCTTCAGTATCATATACTACATTTAAATACTGTTACCATTATCGCTGCTCTCAATTTTAACATTACCCTGGTCAGTGATGTTGTTTTTTTTACTATTTCGGTTGCGGTAACTATATGCAAATTAACTGACACATACGAAAGACATAACAAGGCCATATACGCAACACACATATACACGTACACATAAATAGATAATTAATAAAGTACGCATTGTAGCTTTAGATTAACAGCGATCTTGCCTCGCATGAAATGTAGACACGAAAAACGTAGTAGCTAAGTTTTAGTTAGCAAACTACTTGGCCGATCTATCAGATTGGTTCTCGCATTTCATGATATTCAAAAATTCCATGATATTCGTGAACCAATTTAGAGCGAGGCTTAATTGCGATAGGCAAGATGATCTGTGAGGCCCCTCTGTGATTGGCCATAGGACGGAGCGGGAGCTGTTCCACAATCCTGTGGCAAATTCATTTATATTATATATCGTGTAGCTCGATTTTACTTCTTTGAGACTCGGTGCGCTTCATTCACGCTCTCAGTTCCTGATAATGCATTGATTTCATCTTCTCTATCTTATATCTCTTTAAAGAATCCCTAAGGTCCTTTAGAACTGCTTGATTCCTATGTTAATTTGCAAGATCGTTCCTACGTTTGCACGCATGTTAACTTGGTGACTATACATATATGCTTCCCTGAAAGAGTATAATTTGTTTCGACTCAATCCTATGTTAATTGTTCAGTATATCTGGTACGTTCATTACGTTACTTTTTTTCATTAATACGCGCGCACAAACGCAGACACAGGAAGTTGCCGCGTCTTCTTAGACCGTCCTCGGATTAGTCTCTTTTTGTAAACCAATATGGTTCAAACATTGGATGAGAATAATCTTTTTTTTTAATAATGTATTTTATTTTTATGCCACGAAGTTACACGATTGCTATTACAGAATACAGCGTACCGTGAACAAGGTTCGTAAACACGGGAACATATTATTTAGCGTTCGAAATGACTTGCAGGAACGGCACAGTGTCAGTTTGTGCGCATCACTGTATGATAACACGGTTTTTACATGTTACTCAGTCTTGAAAATAGCGTAAGAGAAAGTGGAATTATTTTTTGCCTATATTTAATGAATAGAATGTGCGCATAGAATATGGTTGGTTAGGCTGAATCTCAGTAATGTGAGACGATTTTGGCGGTGATTTTACGGACGCTAGATAAAATATAAAGTTTCGTCGTAAAATCGTTCAATTAGACTTGTTGTGAGATGTTAATAAAAAAAAGAGACATGCGTCCCTCTCGGTAGTTGAGTGATCTACTTTCAACTAATAAGTCATAATCTTAAGTGCCTGTGTAACGTAAATAATAGAAATAAAGAGGATGAACACTGCATTTTTAAGTATCTACAAAAAGTTTACTACTGAGCACGTTTTGCACTTATACTTTAGTCCCTTCAAATCAAAGGCGTAAATGTAAAGTTCGCGAGTGAGTGAAATGTACATTAAAGGATATCTACTTCGAAGGAGTTTATTATATATAAACGAATCTCATAAATTCACATTTTACACATCGATTGTCTATACATATACACATTTAAAGCAAAGTGTACGTGCGGGTACATTAGCCAAGCCAATCAGGAACTAATACAGTAAAGTGGAATTAAATATGTGGAAAAGCCAAAAAACTGTAAACACTTAACGACTTCTTTGGAACTGTGAATGAAATTACGGTACTATGAGTAGGACAATTTTATTCACAATTTAATACGTAATAGAATCAACTTTTATATTTAACTTTCTTAGTTCATCCTCATTATTTCTATTCTTTATAATGTTTGCGAACAAACGCTGTTACGAGGAAGTCACTATTATTTAATGATCAATGATGACTTATTCAATGATTAGCATCGTCATATCACACCTTTTTTCC
Organism: Cephus cinctus; assembly: GCF_000341935.2. NCBI lineage: Eukaryota > Metazoa > Arthropoda > Insecta > Hymenoptera > Cephidae > Cephus > Cephus cinctus. The sequence continues at coordinate 24,760 of NW_014332899.1, read as the reverse complement.
TGCGTTACTGAAAGTGAGCAAGTGAGATCACTACAATTGTTTTGAGTATTGAAGGTTATCCTCAGATCCTTTTTTATCAATGTAACATTTCTTTCTGAGTTAAAGACTTTATTATGCAATAATAATTTAAATTGAATGTACATACATGTTCCCGTTTCTAGTATGATTTTGGTAAAATGCTCTCGGAAGATTATCTATTACTTTTATAACTACCATCATTGAAAGTTGAACATTACCTCCAGCAAAATTTGAAAAACTTTTTTTTTAAACCTATGTACGTAGAAAATTATATCTGCCGAATGTGATAAATAGTTGCACTAAGAGAAAATTGGCGAAAAGGGAAAGGCAATCGAGCAGGGAAAGAAACAGAAATCAATGATCCGATAACCTGATTAAAATTGGGAAAATTTGAAAGCAGTTTTGATTAAAAATTAATAGACTCGTATTACGATAGCCATGATACAAACGCAGCTCTTCTCACTCAAATAATTCTTAACCGAGATACATATATTTAGAAAAGTTATTGTTTAATTAAATCGTCATCTGTCTCAAAACTCTGAGTCATTCCAATGGATATGACAGATATATACAAACTACAGTTTTCTTCTCTTATATTTCCTCGCTTTGTACTCACTTGATTGTGAGCTACTCCGTCTATACAAGTGAATTAAACTATCGTTAAAAACACAACGACAATAAATTGAATAAGACAATAAGTTGGTATGAATGTCTCGGTTAATTTTTTCGCGACAGAATATCTGCACTGCTTTCAGCGCGTCCGTAAAATTTTGTAAATTACAGCATTTTGCACGAAATGTTATTCGATAGTAGCGAAAATATCCTACTACGTATATACATACGAACGACGAGTAGGATTGGTATATATAAATAGGATAGAACACTGTGGTTATCATGCGGTGAAACTAAAAGCCTTTTGAAAAGATAAACGTCTCTGATTGAATTCTTTGGATATCATTCTATGGTGGTAAAAGAGGAAGCGAACATCTTAGGTTATGCCGGCGTGCAGTTGCTCTAGCCAATGACTTGATAGTTGTGTTTTTACAGATGTAGATATATACCTGTTTTGTGTATACTGTTATTTTATGAATTATTGTACTATACATTATTATATTTAATACATGATCTAAAGATTCGCAAAAATTTGTAAAACTGTTTTTTTCCTTAAGTAATTTTCGAGCCTGTGTTTTTCCTACCCTGTGCCGTACAATATTACATTTGACCGTGAAAAGACGTAAAATATCTTACACCTCAAATACCAGTTACGGAGCGGAAGTCGATCCAACTTTTTTTGCTTAGTTATTCGTGAGAGCAGAATCAAATGTCTTTCAAACAATACGATACAGAAGAAATTTGTAATGTCAGACCTTTTGTAACATGAATATTCTATCTGAATGGAAACATAGATCAAAAACATCAATTGACTGAGTGGAACGTTAAGCTCTGCAAGTTGATGGAAATATATCTATTCCCGGGTATGAGATAAGTATTCCTCTGAATATGTCAGCAATAGGTGAAACTTGTTAATCAATAGAACAATTCAAACGGTCTGGAATTCAGAGCACAGCTTATTGTTCAGCCCAACAGTAGAGCGATTGAAAACTTTAGGCATCGAAAAGGGGTTGAGAAAAAAAGTAAGTAATAACAATGATAAAGATATGTAACATGTCATCAATTTGAAAAGGCAGGTATTAGATCTACGAAACGTACAACACGCAAATAAATGGTGAGCAGCAATATAATTTAAAGTAAAATAGTAAACGGTATATTCGCACATGAAAGAAAAATATAATGCAAGCAGAAAGTACATATTTATTTTAGTCATGACAAATAAATGAATAATAATCTGTATTTTATGGCAGAAACTGAAACATCATTTGCATTTTTATACGAATAAAAATATGGCCCACAAATGGTTTGGTATACTGAAAAATAGCATAATTCCAATTTGCATCTGTAAACATATAAATTATGATAAACTAACAGTGTCATACACAAATTCTTTGGTACATAATGTAGTGTAAGAATTATGTGTATACCTTTTGGTACGTTTAGACTCAAATCGAAATTTTAAACTTACATTGGATCTTATAGTACCAGACAAAGCCTCTTCTGCTTCTCTTCGACTTGACCTCTTCCTGCTTTAAACCTATGAGTCCTATCATTTTCCGTTTCAACCTATTTTGAGTCCACTATAACCTACTTTGATGTTTCGTGTTCTACTTAACCGTTGAAAATAAATGTAAAAACTCGTTTATAAAATAATTTTTGTAATCTCTTCCATTTAAGCATACGTATCAAGTTATTAACTAACATTTTCTGAGTAATATTCAAATTTGAAAAATACGTGACACGAAGCTGTATCAAAATCAGACATACGAGTCCATTTGCGCAGCATATACATATAAGTTACACGAAAAAGAATTTGAGAGCCAGATCCCTGATCGATTTTGACGGATATACCAATAGCTCTACCAGCGTTTAAAACACTGAGCAGCATCGTCGTTCCGTAAAACATATAAGCACCAACATACTCTTTGATGCTACTATGGTCGGTACAGTAGAACAATAAAAGTTTTGACTTGATTGACTTTAAGGTTGATAGAGAGATTTCAACATGAAGAATTTGATGTTAGACAAGCATAAGGCGATGCTAATACCCCTTATTGTCACGACAGCAATAAAATTATCTTCATCTGCGAAAGTTGTCATCGTTGCCGATGACATCGATCTTTTCGTTCTATTAACTGCATTGACTCCACAGGAAAGAAATATTTATTTCATCAAACTAGGAAAAGGAAAAACTGAACGAACAATTTATTTCACTTGGCTGCTGGGTCGACATCTTCACAATTCCTAGAAAAATCTATTTTTCAAAACATCTGCAATCGCATAAAGGATTTCAGCATATAATTTTATTTGCACATGCCTCCACTGGGTGCGATACTACGTCATGTCTTTTCCAAAAAGGTAAACGAAAATGTTTGAAATTGTTAGAGCAGCGAGATGATTTGCAAGATATCGTAAGAATTTTCAACGCCGCTAATACCACTCATGATGAAATCGCTGACGCTGAAGTATCTTTTTTCTTTGTTGTGTATAATGCTCCTGCTGGTGAAACATCTTTGAACCGACGACGTTGTCAATTGTTCAGGAAATTCGCGTGCAAGAGTAAAACAAATCCAGCGTTGTTGCCTACGGCTGCAGCAGTTCAGCAACATTCGTTTCGTGTCTATCATTAACACTAATCGTACCATCGACGGGTGATTTGACCCTTTTAAAGCCAAAAATACGTTTATAAAAAATTGTCGATATGTTTAGTGTTAAGTCCAGATATGCCGTGGATATGAAAAATCTCCCGAAATCTGAGGTTGGAAGAAAGTCCATGATTTCCTTCACTTGTTCGAAAAATGAAGGCTCCTGCTCCAGATTCTGTGCTCACATTAATGTTATCCAATTATGAAAAGGGATGTATTTCATCTTGTGGTTAGCAATGGAAACCTGGTTAAAAATGTGCTGCGATTTGTGGACATTGTCAAGGTATCGTGTGTTTGAACTCCAACAGAAGTTTCGACACCGAAAAAGGGGGTTCTATCGAAAGCGAGCTTGATGATGAATCTGTAACCACGCGTCACAGCCAAATTCAGTATGGCGATCTCAACGATGCCGGCCTTGACGATTTACCTTTATAGTGCGATAGTACTTCTGAAAATGCTACCCCTGGGGCACTAGTCGCATGCGACGGTTTTAGTTGGTAATTGTATTATACATTTATACAGGGTGTTCGTTATGAAACGCACTGTAGTAACATCATTGTATTCCTTGTCAAATTCTAAGGAATACGTATATTTTCATTTTTTATTTCATATATCAAAATTTTGAGATAATCGAGATTGAAGTTACAGTAATGCGATCAATCAGAGCGCGTTTAAACAGAGCGTAGATGATGTCGCGAGTCAGCCTGCAAGACTTGCTTACACTAGGCCAATAACACTAAGAGTATTGTCGTAGTGTCCCTGTTTATCTGCATGTAATTGAGTGAGATACAATCGCTCGCTGTAACGTCACTGAATTTCAGAAGGTACCCTTTATTCCTTAAAATGTTTATTCCTTTAATGTGACAAGGTAGTTGTACCAACGTATTACGTTTTGAGTGGTCCCGAAAAGGACCCATTTTGATCTACGCATGGCCGAGCTTGGATCCGGACATGCTAATCTGCAACAATGACATACATTTTCTATGATAATGATTATTCTGAAACAGTAAATATTGTAGAGTACGTAACATTTTTATTAGGATGTCGCCGATTAAGATACCTAATTGCATATTGTTGCGCTGTTTGTGTTTGATTGCCATTACATTGGGCTAACACCCAATACATGTCGCAATATTCTCTTACAGAATAATCTATAAGGTAATAATATGCAATAAGGTATCCTAATCGGCGATATCCTGATAATAATGTTACGTACTCTACAAGATTTACTGTTTCAGAATAATCATTATCATAGAAAATGTATGTCATTGTTGCAGATTAGCATGTCCGGATCCAAGCTCGGCCATGCGTAGATCAAAATGGGTCCTTTTCGGGACCACTCAAAACGTAATACGTTGGTACAACTATCTTGTCACATTAAAGGAATAGACATTATAAGGAATAAAGGGTATCTTCTGAAATTCACTGACGTTACAGCGAGCGATTGTATCTCACTCAATTACATGCAGATAAACAGGGACACTACGACAATACTCTTAGTGTTATTGGCCTAGTGTAAGCAGGTCTTACAGGCTGACTCGCGACGTCATCTAACGCTCCGTTTAAACGCGCTCTGATTGGTCGCATTACTACAACTTCAACCTTGATTATCTCGAAATTTTGATATATAAAATAAAAAATGAAAATATGCGTATTCATTAGAATTTGACAAGGAATGCAACGATGTAACTACAGTGCGTTTCATAACGAGCACCCTGTATATCTGAAAAATAATGCCGCAATTATTAATACTGTAACGTGGCATCCGCGGGACGGCCCTTCCATAAGAAGTATAGGGAAATGAAGAGCTATCCCGCCGACGAGAGCCACCGATGGAATAGCCACGAGAGCCAAGGATCATGGCAAGAGGGGGCCGGGCGGCGGTATCGGCAGTGCCGAGTCCGGAGATCGGGTGGACTCGGGAAAGATCGGCGCCGCTTGGTAGCTGCCGACCTATGATCGTTGAAAAGATGTTCATCGCGCGGCGTGAGCGGTACGAGGAGTGAAGACCAGAAGACCAGAGATGAGTGGGGAGATGCATAACGCTCCGGTTTTAGGCGATACCAAAAGCATGGCGCTAAATCGTAGGTGTTGCTAACTATCGCGCGACTAGCAATACACATTGGGGCCTGCAGCGTCGGAACGCATCGACGGCAACACCTCTTGGGTGATGTGGAAGCCCGCAGGTTGTCGTAGTTTATGCCTTTATTTTAATAAGATAAATAAATTAATTGGATCCACTCTTTAATCTGTTAATCCCATTTGCAAAAGCACATTTTTTTTTTGTAAAAAGAAAGTGCTCTCCATAGAGGGGTCTCGAACCATGGACCTCCCGATTCGTAACCAGGTGCACTAGCCACACGCCAAAAACACGTGTATGTTTTACTTGTTTCGGAAGTTGTATTTCTAGAATTTCATCGTTTATTCAACTGCTTACTATTATCGTTTCGCTTACTTTACATATAAGCAGAATAATATGAAGATGCACTCCAGTTAAGAACTTTCGCGCCACCCTTCTCCACGTGGACGAACAAAAGAGAATAAAATAAACTTTGGGCAACCTAGAAAGGTTAAAAGAGAGGAACAGTTTATT
>NW_014332899.1:17056-18287 GCF_000341935.2 Cephus cinctus | reverse complement strand
ATATACACATTTGTTTGCGCATTACGTCCATACAAACGTTTAGGGTTCGGTTGGACGGAAGACCTTGCTGTTCTGCCTGTTTGTCAAGAATGGTTTGTGAGGGCCGGTAACTTTTTCCCCACCACCGAGCAATCCATTCATTTTCGCTGACTGCAATATCGGCTGGAACGATGATCATGACCCGTGCGGCTACGCGATATCTGTAACATCGACAGAGGCAATGATCACGAAATCCTACTCCCGGACTCGCCCCTACGATTTAGCGCCATGCTTTTGGTATCGCCTAAAACCGGAGCGTTGTACATCTCCCCACTCATTTCTGTGAACACCATCCTTTCTTCCTTCCTTTCCTTATGGCTGTATCCCCAAGGGGGGACATGTGCCAGTGTTACGTCCTGGAGCTGGTTACCTTGAAGTCCCTCGCTGATTGGCCGTTCAGAACCGTGAGTTTCGTGAGGGATTCACCGCTATATTGGCTATAGAAATAGTGCAATGTGACCGGGAAGTTTGAAATCCCCCAAAAAAACATTTTTCTTGCTCCCTAAGCCGAAAGTATCGTCTTCCCGGCCGCATTTAAGTCCGGGAAGAGCCACTTTTGTGAGCTGCTTGCCTGCATATAAACAAGTGAATGTTCAATCATAAACTCTAAGCGCCTACGTTTTTACTCCACTCTTCATAACCGTAAATTTGTAATGTCAGTTAAAAACACCAAAAATGTTTTATCAAAACAACACGGTTACGCCAAGTATTAAAAGTGTAGCCATTTCATAAAAAATAAACAATCAAAAATATTAAATCAAATCCAATAAATTAGCCAAGCAAAAATCCTGTGGTGTACTGGTATGTGTGAGGCACGGCCCGGCGAGAGGGCACGACAAATGTAAGAGCGTGCGAACGAGTCAGTCATTGAATTCGAGGCTAAAAATCCGGTGGTGTACTGGTATGTGTGAGGCACGGCCCGGCGAGAGGGCACGACAAATGTAAGAGCGTGCGAACGAGTCAGTCGTTGAATTCGAGGCTCAAGCACACACGGTCTCCGTCAATGATAAATCGGAGGAAATAAAGGCTTTTGGTTGTGGTCAAGGGAGCCGATTGGTCGCAGGTTTCTTAAGACCTTTCCCGTACATTACAATCTCCTAGGTAGATGCTTAATAGACGTACATGTTTCTCTACAAAAAACTTGGTGTGCCAGCGACTAGCTCCAATATATGGTCCATTGAAGTAAGGACGG
>NW_014332899.1:16233-16909 GCF_000341935.2 Cephus cinctus | reverse complement strand
CCAAAGTGACTGGAACATCTCTTCGTTTGAGGAGGCAGCCATTAGGAGAGCAAGGAAGGCTTCCAAAGTGAATGCATTTTATGACAGCGCGCGAGAACGAAGTTTACTTTATCGCACTAGTGCGAGAAGAAAGCACAAGTGAGATAATGTAAAATTGGGCCGATTTGCGAATGCGCAGCATTTTTATCGTATCCATAGTTATAAAGCGCCACTTTCGCCACACTTCGGAGGCACGAAAAGTAGTGTTTTTCATGCATAAGTTACATAAAATAAAATATGCAATACCGGATAAGCCGACATTTTTCGGATATATGTATATATTGAGAAATTGCTTTCTCCCGTCCTTACTTCAATGGACCATATATTGGAGCTAGTCGCTGGCACACCAAGTTTTTTGTAGAGAAACATGTACGTCTATTAAGCATCTACCTAGGAGATTGTAATGTACGGGAAAGGTCTTAAGAAACCTGCGATCAAATCGGCTCCCTTGACCACAACCAAAAGCCTTTATTTCCCCCGATTTTACATTTATTTTACGCTCTTACATTTGTCGTGCCCTCTCGCCGGGCCGTGCCTCACACATACCAGTACACCACAGGATTTTTGCTTGGCTAATTTATTGGATTTGATTTAATATTTTTGCTTGGTATTTTTTTAGCAAGGATTTATTTTTTAT
>NW_014332899.1:16033-16146 GCF_000341935.2 Cephus cinctus | reverse complement strand
ACGCTCTTACATTTGTCGTGCCCTCTCGCCGGGCCGTGCCTCACACATACCAGTACACCACACGATTTTTGCTTGGCTAATTTATTGGATTTGATTTTTGCTTGTTTATTTTG
>NW_014332899.1:12747-16023 GCF_000341935.2 Cephus cinctus | reverse complement strand
AAACTCATTCTACATATATTTCAGTGATGATTAAAAAAGTTAATTCACAGTAAACAGTAAAAATAAAGATGAGTAGACACTACTAAATGTATAACAAGAGACACAGATTGCGGTAAAAATTTTACAAAATACTTCGTCTAATATTTGAAACAGCTGACAACAAAAAAATGAATCGAAATTTCTATAAATCGTTAGAAATTTTTTTTCTCGATCAAGAAGTAACTGCTGGGGTTGAGCACGGGTTACGAGGATTAATTGAAACTAGGGTTAAAAATAACATTTGATGAGGTAGCAGCTAAAACGCTTGAACAGCCTTGTTATAGGCGCTGGGATGATAAAATCTAGAGACACGTAAAAGAATTTTACGCAACGTTATCTCATTATGTCAGCATTGTATACTATACAGATGAATAATAGAAAAGCTCATATTTTTGTGGACGACATGTTTATTCGATTCTAGGAGATTGTAATGTACGGGAAAGGTCTTAAGAAACCTGCGAACAAATCGGCTCCCTTGACCACAACCAAAAGCCTTTATTTCCTCCGATTTATCATTGACGGAGACCGTGTGTGCTTGAGCCTCGAATTCAACGACTGACTCGTTTGCACGCTCTTACATTTGTCGTGCCCTCTCGCCGGGCCGTGCCTCACACATACCAGTACACCACAGGATTTTTGCTTGGCTAATTTATTGGATTTGATTTAATATTTTTGCTTGGTATTTTTTTAGCAAGGATTTATTTTTTATGAAATGGCTACACTTTTAATACTTTGCGTAACCGTTTTGTTTTGAAAAAACATTTTTGGTGTTATGGTTATTGTCAAAAAGTTGGTCTTCAGCACCCTACCGGTGCTGAACTATGGAATACCAAAAGCCATCGTAGACAGGATACATTATGTATCCGCTGAAAAATGAATAGTCCAGCTTAGTCATGAATAAGACAGAGTGGTGTTACGTTGTGTGTCCTTAACCCAGAAAAACTTTAAAGTAGCAATAGATTTTGCAAAAAGTCTGTACTTCTCTACCTATTTTAATGCGGTAAAGCTCACTCAGTTTTTTTAAGTATGCTCTACAAGTTAACCATCTAGACATTTCATAGCGTTAATTCTTTAAATATGATAACCTGTCTATTTTGAATGAATTCATTCAGACAAACTGTCTATTTCAATCAACTGAAGTCCTTTCGACAGACAATTATAATTATTAAATATAAAGTACCTATGTAGCAAATTCATGGAGCATTCTTTGACATAAATGAGCAATCAGAGTGAAGAAACAGGAAAAAAGCAATCCATGCCGCATTAAAATACCTCTTGGTAAATCCATTGCTTCCCTTTTCTGAGCTATGGACATATATATCACACTACAGTTACTAAATAAAAAATGATTAATAAATGGTTAATTAACCGGTAAAGCGGTAATGAAACAATCAAATCATGAAATGACTGAATTTTTTCATGAAGAGACAGGTTAAGATAGTAGCCAACAGCTGAGGCCATATAAACAGAAGACTACACGTGTTCAATGGCTCGTTGCGCATGCGCGTCTCGAATCGATATGCCTGTGTCGCGTCGAAGCTCATACGTATATGCGAGAGGACAAATTTTTTAAGATGTGTGAGAGGGGACAAATTGAGAAAAATTTTTCGACTGATATTGCTAAAATGCCAAATATCAGCATTACGGGAACCGATTTTATTGGGCAAAGGCTCATTGTAAAGAAAAAAAAAAGAAAAAATATTGGACCTGACACGTTTTTCGCCCACGACATATACCCGCAGATAATTCAAGTTATTTCATCGTAGCAGACGAAAAAGCGCCAACTTGGCGTCAATAAAAGTAGCGGTAGCGTCTCGTGAGGAGACCGATTTTTTCTTTTATACTTGCCGTCGAGACGCTACCGCGTCTCTTGATAATGAAAAACGGGAAGACGGTACTTTTGGCTTAGGGAACAAAAAAAATAGTATACGACCCACGGCCAAAAAGTTAAATGCCCTGGCGTATGTGATATAAAAGCCTCGACTTCGCCTCGGCCTTTATATCACATACGCCAGGGAATCCAACTGTCTGGCCTAGGGTCGTAATATACTATACGTGTAAAAAACTACGTCAAGTACAGGAGTGCTGTGAATTCCTCTAACAAAAAGTATTGCAATCATATTATTAAGGCCAAGTACGTAAGTTACTACTTGTTTGCCTATTATATGATCTAGCATTAGCCCATCATTTTAATTGTATTTTCAAAATTTTCTACAACGTTTTCGCTACTCTTTTACTGCTTCCCGTATTTAATTATAATTTAATGGTTATTTAATAATTATTAAAACTTTAGGTGATTCCTTATCGAATACTACTTGGCGGGTCCGTGCATTTCTTGATATAAATTTGTTTATGATTAAAGTTTTTGTTGCTCAACGGGATATGGAAGTTCTAAGCATTGAAATCTATATTTTTACAGATATAAAGTGTAAATGCATTGTGATGTCGCTAATCAGAAAAGTATATTGCGTTGTCGAAAATGTTTAATGACGGATAAATTTAATTTATAAGTCTCTTTTTTTGAAAATGCATAAAGATATATACAAATTTAAAAAAATGTAATCTTGAATGCATATAAGCGTCGTTAATCAGTCCAGCTTTTTGAAGCCGTGTGGTAAACGTAAGAGAGGAGAGTGGCTGGATTATTTACGTACCTCAGGCCGTGCGAACAACAGAGAGGATACTATGGTTTGAGCGAAGCGCCGAAGCGTCGTCCATTGCACACTGGACACCCTGGACTTTCATATCCGACACCTGGACACAGGAAACTACGAAGCGGAACACCTGGACATAATGTATTTCTAAAAAGTTTAATCTAAAATACGAGGAACTATGTCGAAGCACACACATACATATTGTGACGTGTACCGTTCATCGGCGTCGCCTACAAATAATCCGTGGCTGGTCCCAACGTGCTGAAATCGAAGAAAAGATCCGAAGATCTAATTGTTGGGCGCCAGGTGCGGCTTTCCCGCACCACCATCCCTCACCACGGCCGTTTTCAGGTTTCCCGGCGGTTTAGCCTCAGCGCACTGAAAATGGTAGAGGGGAACATGGGGGCGACGAGAGAGAATTTTGGAGTCAACGGATAGGCGCGCAAAATGATAAGACAGCGAGTAGGATACCGTTCCGTTTATTACCATCAAATAAACGGCGGATTTTACAATACAAATCCCGTCGCGTACAGTGTGTCCTCCAACGGCGGCTCACGACTATTCTGAGTCGTGATTACGGCGG
>NW_014332899.1:12327-12401 GCF_000341935.2 Cephus cinctus | reverse complement strand
GCACCACTCCCGCTCGGCTATCTTCTCGCGCAAGATATTCTCTAAATAAGACCGCCCCCGCGGTACTTACTGAC
>NW_014332899.1:6287-12142 GCF_000341935.2 Cephus cinctus | reverse complement strand
GGCCGCATCCCGGCTCCACGAGGGTGTCCATCAAACACTCGGAATTTCACACACTCGGCCACGCACTGGCACTAGACTATTCCAAAAAAAAAACCGGGAGCCATGGTTCTCTGCAAGAGATCCCGATAATCGCAATCCGCGATTATCCGATAGCTCCGCTATCGCCCGAGCACGGAAGAAGGACTTATTTTTCGCGGTCCGCCGGACACCTGTGTCCTCACACGCGGACTCCCCGCGACACACTCTCTCTCCTACCTACCGCTCTTCGCGGTAGGTCAAAAATCAAAACAAATCTCCTCTCCGGCGCCCTCCCCGCGGACCCGCAAACCGTAGCCGATCAAAGTTCCCGGGGTACCGGCAGTCAGTTCTGGCGGTTGAGCACCCCTTGCGTGCGGGCTCTCAACCCAAAAGGGCTCCGTGCCTCCGCCGCCAGTCCACTACTTTCCCCCGTTCCCTCCTCCCAACCACGGACCTACGATCTCTTTGGAGATGGAGGCTGGAGGCACTGCAGTGCGCGGAGGTGCGGGGCTTCTGTAACGTGTCGTCCTGACGCCACATTACAATATATACCATACACACGCGCTCTAGATGAAAGTCTTAATAATTCTGTACTATTATGAAAGCAGCCTTATATTAACTTGAAATTCGATGTGAATGGTACTTTACGTACGAAGTGTGTTGGATTCTGTTGTGTATTCATAAATTACCAACACTATTCAAAGTACAAATAGGTAAAGAAGGCAAATCAGTCAGCGCCATCTGTCGTGTAAAAAAGTAGATGCACGTGCGAAGACGACGACGACGACGACGACGACGACGAACCTGAAATAAAATCATCTCGTACACTAATCGTATTGAACTTGATGGCAATCGATTCAGAACCCTTGATTCCTATAGTGAATGTATCAATAACTTTTTCTCACACATAACCGTTCATAAAATATTTGAGACGAAACACAGGTACAAGAGATGCTTGGAGTAAAGAGTCTCGACGGGCCGTGCCCCGTACGGCGGGTTACCTGTACTTGGCGCGAGACTCGACTGAGTCTCTTGATTAGATGTCTGCATAAAATTTTCGTGGGACTATCCTAAAAGCTTGGAACTTGATAAACTTTGATCTGCCTTAAAAGTACGTTTTTATTGTCTGATTACTTAATACTGCAGAAGCCGGATTAAAGAGTCCACATTATACCAGTTGGTGATTATTCGAGCTCGCTTCGGATTCGCATGTTATTCGAGATACAGTAGGTGGATAATCTGTATTATCCGATCCTATAAAGACGCACAATGATACTTGCGTCGTGAATTCATTGACACGTTCGCAGTAGATACGATTTTTTGTGATCAATTACATAGAATGTGTATTTATTTTCCTACAATTCATGTTGAGTTGTTTACCGTGTCAAATAGTGGTTTTCGGGAAAAAAATAAAAAACATGGGAACTCTTATATTATGAGAGCATTAATGTCATGCACTTCGAATTTTAATCGAATTATTTGTCTCCAAAATATTGTTAAAAAAATTTTTTAAGGGTAGTTTACCTCCATAAAGGGGCGCATCCGTGTCAGTCGGTATCATTATTGGATTCTGCTAACACGAGATATATTCTGTGACGTGGCATTTCTATGTATGTATGTATGTACGTATGTATGTATGTATGCATGTATGTATGTATGCATGTATGTATGTATATATGTATGTATTGTGACGTTGCATTTTCATGCACGTCACAAAATTAGGAGAATTCGGCTACGTCGTGGGGCCGGATGGGTTGCGGAGCGTTTCGCGTGGCGTTGGACTGATTTTATTTTACGAATTTGTATTTATTTCTTTGTGGGGAACGTTTCGTTTGTTTTTGAGGTTGTTAAGCGGATCCGAGAGGATTCTACACCATTTGTATTGAGACGGGGCCCGAGAGAGAGCCAACTACGGGCCTGGCGTACTGTCGAGGAGAGGTGACGTCAAGACCGGAGCACACAACCTGGTGGCTCTACTACGCGAAGCAAGCGGCGAGCGTCTTCAGAAGCAAAGGGCATACAGGAGTTGCAGAAGTAGCGTGACGCCGAATATCAACTACGCGAAGCAAGCGGTGAGCCTCTTCAGAAGCAAAGGGCATACAGGAGTTGCAGAAGTGGCGTGACGCCGAATATCGAGGGAGTAGAGGTGGATGTGATCCCCGCCTTCCGGAAACGGCACTGCAACCATCCTATCGTAGCAAGATGCCAGGATCTATTTTACCGGGATCGTTAAAACAATTGAAGATCGCGAGCTGGCTAGCGGAGCCGATGTAACAGTGAACCTGATTGGACCAGGGGGTGGTATTACAGCGCGCTCTCAGGAAGGTTCCCGATTTTGGAAATTTGTAGCGTCACTCACGGCGTGGCCAAACTTAGGGATAGACGTGCTGTCGTTTTCTACCGATTTTTGTATTTATTGTATCGTATCGTGATCCGTTTGAGGTACTATAATCCAGGAGAGTGTGTTCCTGGCAATAGTAGGAGCTACTGGACAACGGTGAGTGACGCTCAGGGGTATTCTGGCTATTTGTTTTAATTCACGGGATCAACCGATCTTTTCTGTTCGACGTACTCTTACGCGTCATCCTGCGCTTTCCTGACCGCTAAGGGTCCAAGGTTAGCTAATCCGGTGACAAACAGGAGATCGGTCTCTCATTTCATTAATTCAATTTTTTCGGTTTTGTGTCTAACCGTTCAGTCCACGTCTCGCGGAATCGTCTCCCTAACACATAGGTGCGTGAGTCAATATCGTACCGCTTATTATCGTTACCGTATCGTTTGTTATGTCGTATCATATGTTGCGTTGTTCCAGCGGGAACATTATTGTATAATATCGTTCGGGTAAATATCCCAGTGTGTTATGCATCATCTCGATCAGTTTTCTGTAATTATCATTTGTATTTCACCATCTTGTTCTTATATTTTCTATTTAAAATAAATCGGATCCGTCCCCGAATTTTGGTTCCGATAGTTTGTCGTTTTCAGTAATTTTTAGAGTGAACCTCCCTAATTTTCAGATTTTGATTATTGTCTCCCAGACCCAGGACCCCACCGCATAAGAGCTGGCCAGGGTGTCCTTAGGAGACAGCGGTGTAACTCTGGTTATACCTGGCGCCCAATAATTTAGTATTTCATTAAATATTTCTCGCGGTGCTATTTATTTGTGCGTCACCGTTAAAAAGTGTCGTCACAATTCATACCTAGTTTCATTAAAAACGGTCGAGTGCTTCTATGAAAAAAAAAATTGATTGATTTTTTGCCAAACTTTGAGGGGCAGTTTCACCCGCTAAATATCAATCTCCGCCAATGAAAAGAAAATACGTATCCCTTAGATTTTCGAGTTCTACAACATATACAAAAATGATCAAAATCGGGATGGGCCACTTGGGAATGTTTCCTTGTTAGTGAAATGCCAGATGGGCGCCAGACGCATCGTTGCGTCATGATACCTAAAGGAAAATATGAAAAGAGGTCCGACTAGCAGGAACGGAACGCAGAGGTATGGTAGAGGGGCAACGCTGATGTTAAGTAAAGGAGAGATAGAGAAAAAGATAGTGATTAGAAATTCAGATTGAGAACCCATGAAATTCAGTAACAGAAAACATAAGAAAATGGCCCTTTTATTCTGGGACTTCAAATTATTTCAAATTAACAATTTAACAATTTCGAGAAACAAGATGAATAACACGCGAGACAAGGTCCTCTTCGGGACACGTGAAACAAATTAAACGCAAAATAGAAAATCACGCGGTACTAGGTCCTCTACGGGACACGTTAACGAGATTCACAATCGAATAGTACATTATGATACAAGTGCGGAAAGTTGATGATTCCACCCTCGCTTCGCTGGGCGGCAAATGTCACATCAGTAGGAATCACCAACCGGCACGCGTATCATATACTTTTTTTTGCAACAATATACGGAAAGTTCGCAGGATATGCACCAAAAAGAAGCACGAAATTGCCGATTCTTGATGAGTTCAGAGTGTGTGAGATTCATAACATAACATAACATAACATAACATTCATAACATAACATTTCCGCACGAAATTTCGTGCACACTCTGAACTCATCAAGAATCGGCCATTTTGTGCTTATTTTTTGGTGCATAAACTGCGAACTTCCGGTACAGTGTTGCAAAATAGTACATTATGATACAAGTGCGGGAAGTTAGTGATTCCTGACGAGTGTGACGTTTGCCGCCCGAGCGAACGAGCAATCATATCAGCAAATGATTCGAATCGATTCGAGCGAAGCGAGGGTGGCAAACGTCATACGAGTAGGAATCATCAACCCGCACGCGTATCATATACTATTTTTTGCAACAATGTACGGAAAGTTCGCAGGATATGCACCAAAAAGAAGCACGAAATGGCCGATTCTTGATGAGTTCAGAGTGTGCGGAAATCATAGCATTCCCGCACACTCTGAACTCATCAAGAACCCCTCGGCTTCGCCTCGGGAACCTCAACTTTATACGCGGCGCAGAAACGCCCGTTTTCGCTCTCGGTGCACAATATACTATTATAATAAAATTTTAATTATTTTAAAATAAAGTATACTTTTAATCCCTCCTCAGACTTCTAGGGCTTAAAGGTGAAAGTTGCTTTTTGTTTTCTCGTTATTGACGAGAAGAATTGTAAACTTCACTTACAAGTGAAATTGCATGAGATCCAAATAAAAGCGTCGATATAGTATTGTTCGTTAAAAAGGGATATAAATAAATAAAGAATTAGAATCTCGTAATTTATATTAAACACCCCCACAAGGGGCTTTGCCCTTCGACCCTGCCGGGGGTTGCACCCGCGCTCCAGTAGCAAACACTTTTCGCCTACGACATAGTTTTCACGTACATAATAGCTTCCTAATACAGAAGCTCGGAAAACCTGGTGTGTTATATAAAGTACCGCGTGCACCTCGGGGGTAGGCCTTTCAAGACCGTGTACGATGTTTTCAATACTCGTCTACGACTCGTACTGAAAATACCGCATTTGACT
Source organism: Cephus cinctus (assembly GCF_000341935.2). Taxonomy (NCBI): domain Eukaryota; kingdom Metazoa; phylum Arthropoda; class Insecta; order Hymenoptera; family Cephidae; genus Cephus; species Cephus cinctus. The sequence continues at coordinate 7,126 of NW_014332899.1, read as the reverse complement.
TTAAAAGTGCCATTTTGCCCCCTTGGTACCCAATGTACTATTGTGTATGCAGTCGACTCTGGCTATACAAACGACTCTATATAATCGCGTTTCCCCTGAGCTCTCTTTCTAAGCTATCACGCCGAGAACAGAGGACTCGTTGCTATGCCTCTCGGCGCACTTGTTGCTTCCGCTCTATCGGACACTCCGTATATTACAGTAGACTGGGAATTCTCTGTAATATCACTCTCTCAATAGTTATCGCGTATCAGAGCTCCGGGTACCCGATTATACAGAGAATCCACTACTTATGTATTGTGACGACGAATCGCACAAATAAATGGCACCGCGAGAAATAATTAATGAGATACTAAATTATTGGGCGCCAGGTATAACCAGAGTTACACCGCTGTCTCCTAAGGACACCCTGGCCAGCTCTTATGCGGTGGGGTCCTGGGTCTGGGAGAGAATAATCAAATCTGAAAATTAGGGAGGTTCACTCTCAAAAACTACAACGAATAACCAATAAAGTTTTCAAAATTAAATACGGAACCACAATCTGGCCCGATTTATTCAACACAATAAGAAAAAGAGATGGAACAACGGTTCCTGAACAAAATACACAAGAGAAAGAAATGGAACAACGGTTCCTATACAGACTATACACGCTTTACGCAGAACGGGACCGTAGATTCCCCAAGGGAATTATTTAAGTTGTCAGTCCCGAAGACCTATTGGCAAACTAATATCTACAAATTTACAGGACCTTAATATGCTACAAAAATATACATCGTACTCCACACTATACGGAAGTACACGCTATACCACATTCCTCACAGAATATACAAGCCAAAGAATAT